>NW_028118482.1:0-117628 GCF_965113295.1 Leuciscus leuciscus
CAATGCAATGCAATGCAATGCAATGCAATGCAACCACACGTTATGTCTTTAATCAACATGGGAATGAGTTATTTCTGGTGTGCAATGCAATGCAATGTGAAAAGTGCATATGTTATTCTTTCAGTGCACAACGTTAGATCGTTAATGCAATGCAATGCAATGCAGTGCAAAGCAAAAGGCAATGCAATGCAATGCAATGCAATGCAATGCAATGCAATGCAATGCAATGCAATGCAAAGCAATGCAATGCAATGCAAAGCAATGCAATGCAATGCAAAGCAAAGCAATGCAATGCAATGCAATGCAATGCAATGCAATGCAATGCAATGCAATGCAAAGCAATGCAATGCAAAGCAATGCAATGCAATGCAATGCAATGCAATGCAATGCAGTGCAAAGCAAAACAAGGCAAGGCAAGGCAATGCAATGCAATGCAACCACACGTTATGTCTGTAATCAACATGGGAATGAGTTTGTTCTGGTGTGCAATGCAATGCAATGTGAAAAGTGCATATGTTATTCTTTCAGTGCACAACGTTAGATCGTTAATGCAATGCAATGCAATGCAGTGCAAAGCAAAAGGCAATGCAATGCAATGCAATGCAATGCAATGCAGTGCAAAGCAATGCAATGCAGTGCAAAGCAATGCAATGCAGTGCAAAGCAAAAGGCAATAAAATGCAGTGCAAAGCAAAAGGCAATGCAATGCAATGCAATGCAGTGCAAAGCAAAGCAAAACAAGGCAAGGCAAGGCAAGGCAAGGCAAGGCAAGGCAATGCAATGCAATGCAATGCAATGCAATGCAATGCAATGCAATGCAATGCAAAGCAATGAAATGCCATGCAAAGCAATGCAAAGCAATGCAATGCAATGCAATGCAGTGCAGTGCAAAGCAAAACAAGGCAAGGCAAGGCAATGCAATGCAATGCAATGCAATGCAATGCAATGCAATGCAACCACACGTTATGTCTTTAATCAACATGGGAATGAGTTAGTTCTGGTGTGCAATAAAATGCAATGTGAAAAGTGCATATGTTATTCTTCAGTGCACAACGTTAGATCTTTAATGCAATGCAATGCAATGCAATGCAGTGCAAAGCAAAAGGAAATGCAATGCAATGCAATGCAATGCAATGCAATGCAATGCAATGCAATGCAATGCAATGCAATGCAATGCAATGCAATGCAATGCAATGCAATGCAAAGCAAAGCAATGAAATGCCATGCAAAGCAATGCAATGCAAAGCAATGCAATGCAATGCAATGCAATGCAGTGCAAAGCAAAACAAAACAAAACAAGGCAAGGCAAGGCAATGCAATGCAATGCAATGCAATGCAATGCAATGCAATGCAATGCAGTGCAAAGCAAAGCAAAGCAATGCAATGCAATGCAATGCAAAACAATGCAATGCAACCACACGTTATGTCTTTAATCAACATGGGAATGAGTTATTTCTTTTGTGCAATGCAATGCAATGTGAAAAGTGCATATGTTATTCTTCAGTGCACAACGTTAGATCGTTAATGCAATGCAATGCAATGCAGTGCAAAGCAAAAGGCAATGCAATGCAATGCAATGCAATGCAATGCAATGCAATGCAATGCAGTGCAAAGCAAAACAAGGCAAGGCAAGGCAAGGCAAGGCAATGCAATGCAATGCAATGCAATGCAATGCATGCAATGCAATGCAATGCAATGCAATGCAATGCAATGCAATGCAATGCAATGCAATGCAATGCAATTCAATGCAATGCAATGCAAAGCAAAGCAAGGCAATGCAATGCAATGCAACCACACGTTATGTCTTTAATCAACATGGGAATGAGTTAGTTCTGGTGTGCAATGCAATGCAATGTGAAAAGTGCATATGTTATTCTTCAGTGCACAACGTTAGATCGTTAATGCAATGCAATGCAGTGCAAAGCAAAAGGCAATGCAATGCAATGCAATGCAATGCAAAGCAATGCAAAGCAATGCAATGCAACCACACGTTATGTCTTTAATCAACATGGGGATGAGTTAGTTCTGGTGTGCAATGCAATGCAATGCAAAAAGTGCATAACGTATGTTAGTGCAATGCAATGCAATGCAACAACACACGTTATCTCTTTAATGAACATGGGAATGACAGTTTGGTGTGCAATGCAATGCAAAAAGTGCATAACCTATATGTTATTCTTCAGTGCACAACTTTAGATCGTCAATGCAATGCAATGCCGTGCAAAGCAATGCAATGCCGTGCAAAGCAATGCAAAGCAATGCAAAGCAATGCAAAGCAATGCAAAGCAATGCAAAGCAATGCAAAGCAATGCAAAGCAATGCAAAGCAATGCAAAGCAATGCAAAGCAAAGCAATGCAATGCAAAGCAATGCAATGCAAAGCAATGCAATGCAATGCAATGCAATGCAGTGCAAAGCAAAGCAAAACAAGGCAAGGCAATGCAAGGCAATGCAATGCAATGCAATGCAATGCAATGCAATGCAACAACACGTTATGTCTTTAATCAACATGGGAATGAGTTAGTTCTGGTGTGCAATGCAATGCAATGTGAAAAGTGCATATGTTATTCTTCAGTGCACAACGTTAGATCGTTAATGCAATGCAATGCAATGCAATGCAGTGCAAAGCAAAACAAGGCAATGCAATGCAATGCAATGCAATGCAATGCAATGCAATGCAATGCAATGCAATGCAATGCAACCACACGTTATGTCTTTAATCAACATGGGAATGAGTTAGTTCTGGTGTGCAATGCAATGCAATGTGAAAAGTGCATATGTTATTCTTCAATGCACAACGTTAGATCGTTAATGCAATGCAATGCAATGCAGTGCAAAACAATGCAATGCAATGCAATGCAATGCAATGCAATGCAATGCAATGCAACCACACGTTATGTCTTTAATCAACATGGGAATGAGTTAGTTCTGGTGTGCAATGCAATGCCATGCAAAAAGTGCATATAGTTATTCAGTGCACAACGTCAGATCGTTAGTACAGTACAATGCGAAAAGTACATGGGTTATTTTCCAGTTCACAACGTTAGATCGTTAGTGCAATGCAATGCAATGCAATGCATTGAAATGCAAAACAATGCAATGTGCAATGCAACAACACACGTTATGTCTTTAATCAACATGGGAATGAGTTAGTTCTGGTGTGCAACCGCAATGCAATGGTGTGCAATTTAATGCAATGCGAAAAGTGCATATTGTTATTCAGTGCACAACGTCAGATCGTGTGTTGTGTGTCAGATCAACACACATAGTTATGTCTTTAATGAACATGGGAATGAGTTTGATCTGGTGTGCAATGCAATGCAATGTAAGAAGTGCATAACCTATATGTTACTCTTCAGTAAACAACGTTAGATCGTTAGTGCAATGCAATACAACAACACACGTTATGTCTTTAATCAACATGGGAATGAGTTAGTTCTGGTTTGCAATTTAATGCATTGTAAAAAGTGCATAACTTATATGTTATTCTTCAGTGCACAACGTTAGATCTTTAGTGCAATGCAATGCAACAACACACTTTATCTCTTCTTTGAACATGGGAATGAGTTAGTTCTGGTGTGCAATTTAATGCAATGTAAAAAGTGCATAACCTGTATGTTATTCTTCAGTGCACAATATTTGTGCAATGCAATGCAATAACACTCATAATGAACCTGGGAATGATTTTGTTCTGCTGTGCAATGCACTGCAGTGCGAGAAGTGCATAATCTGTATGTTATGCTTCAAGTTGCACAACGTTAGATCGTTAGTGTAATGCAATGCAAGAAGTGCATAGCCTATGTTTCTTTAATGATGCTCAACGTTCATGTTCAACCTATATGTTATTCTTCAGTGCACAACGTTAGATCGTTAGTGCAATGAAATGCAATGCAGTGCAAAAGCAATGCAATGCAATGCAATGCAATCCATTGCAATGCAATGCAATGCAATGCAATGCAATGCAATACAATGCAATGCAATGCAATGCAACAACACACGTTGTCTTTAATCAACATGGGAATGAGTTAGTTCTGGTGTGCAATTTAATGCATTGTAAAAAGTGCATAACTTATATGTTATTCTTCAGTGCACAACGTTAGATCTTTAGTGCAATGCAATGCAACAACACACTTTATCTCTTCTTTGAACATGGGAATGAGTTAGTTCTGGTGTGCAATTTAATGCAATGTAAAAAGTGCATAACCTGTATGTTATTCTTCAGTGCACAACGTTTGTGCAATGCAATGCAATAACACTCATAATGAACCTGGGAATGATTTTGTTCTGGTGTGCAATGCACTGCAGTGCGAGAAGTGCATAATCTGTATGTTATGCTTCAAGTTGCACAACGTTAGATCGTTAGTGTAATGCAATGCAAGAAGTGCATAGCCTATGTTTCTTTAATGATGCTCAACGTTAGATCGTTTGTGCAAAGCACAATGGTACGCTTTTGACCTACTGAACATATTTCTGGCCAAAGAGTCCTTAAAGATGTTATTCCATCCTGACAAAAGTCCATTTTTGACATACTGAAATTTTTTCTGGCCAAGGAGTACTCGAAACTTGACCTTTCTATATATACTAGTGGACTCTTTCTTGTGTTACACTGTAAAAAAAAATTCAATTAGTCTGACGTATTTCTCATTGAGCCAATGTTAACAGACTATTGCAACAAGAATCGGACTTGGGCCATTTTAAAAATATAGATGTGACCCGTCACTAGAAAATTTTGACGGAGAGGTTAGACATATTTATCATCAGATGGAGTCTATAATTTTATATAGTTTAAAAACTTTTTAGGGAACCTTTGACCAGAAATAATAATAGAATTATTAAGATAATAATAGTAATTATAATTAGATGCGAAAGTTCGTCGAGACAAACTTTAAGTTGGCTTGAGAAAGTTTGGACCAGAATGTTTTTTGCTATGCAGTTGCTAGGATGTTATGGGTGGTCGTTATGGTGTTGCTAGGCGGTTGCTAGGGTATTCTGGGTGGTTTCTAGGCGGTTGCCTGGGTGTTCTGGGTGGTTGCTATGTTGTTGCTAGGCAGTTGCTAAGGTACTCTGGGTGGTTGCAAGGCAGTTGCTAGGATGTTATTGGTGGTCGTTATGGTGTTGCTAGGCGGTTGCTAGGGTATTCTGGGTGGTTTCTAGGCGGTTGCCTGGGTGTTCTGGGTGGTTGCTATGTTGTTGCTAGGCAGTTGCTAAGGTATTTTGGGTGGTTGCTAAGCGGTTGCTAGGGTGTTGCTAGGAGGTTGCTATGGTGTTGCTAGGTGGTTGCTAAGGTATTTTGGGTGGTTTCTAGGCGGTTGCTATGGTGTTCTGGGTGGTTGCTAGAATATTTTCAGTGGTTGCTAGTGTGTTCTGGGTGGTTGCTAGGATATTATGGGTGGTTGCCAGGGTCTTTTGGGTGGTTGCTAGGTGGTTGCTAGGGTGTTCTGGGTGGTTGCTAGGCGGTTGCAATGGTGTTCTGGGTGGTTGCTAGGATATTTTCAGTGGTTGCTATGGTCTTTTGGGTGGTTGAGGCGGTTGCTAGGGTATTTTGGGTGGTTGAGGCGGTTGTTAGGGTATTTTGGGTGGTTGCTAGAATATTTTGGGTGGTTGCTATGGTGTTGCTAGGCGGTTGTTAAGGTACTCTGGGTGGTTGCAAGGCGGTTGCTAGGGTCTTTTGGGTGGTTGCTAGGGTCTTTTGGGTGGTTGCTAGTTGGTTGCTAGGGTGTTCTGGGTGGTTGCTAGGCGGTTGCTATTGTGTTGCTAAGCGATGGCTAAGGTATTTTGGGTGGTTGCTAGGGTATTTCTATGCGGTTGCTAGGCTGTTCTGGGTGGTTGCTATGGTGTTGCTAGGTGGTTGCTAAGGTATTCTGGGTGGTTGCTAGGCAGTTGCTAGGATGTTATGGGCGGTCGTTATGGTGTTGCTAGGCGGTTGCTAGGGTATTCTGGGTGGTTTCTAGGCGGTTGCCTGGGTGTTCTGGATCGTTGCTATGTTGTTGCTAGGCAGTTGCTAAGGTATTTCGGGTGGTTGCTAGGCTGTTGCTATGGTGTTGCTAGGAGGTTGCTAGGGTGTTCTGGGTGGTTGCTATGGTGTTGCTAGGTGGTTGCTAAGGTATTCTGGGTGGTTGCTAGGCGGTTGCTATGGTGTTCTGGGTGGTTGCTAGAATATTTTCAGTGGTTGCTATGGTCTTTTGGGTGGTTGAGGTGGTTGCTAGGGTATTTTGGGTGGTTGCCAGGGTCTTTTGGGTGGTTGCTAGGTGGTTGCTAGGGTGTTTCTGAGGTATTTTGCGTGGTTGCAAGGGTGTTCTGACTGGTTGCTATGGTGTTGCTATGGTGTTCTAAGGTATTTTGGGTGGTTGCTAGGGTGTTGCTAGGCGGTTGCTAAGGTCTTTTGGGTGGTTGCTAGGCAGTTGCTAGTTTGTTCTGAGGTATTTTGGGTGGTTGCTAGGGTGTTCTGACTGGTTGCTATGGAGTTACTAGGGTTTTCTAAGGTATTTTGGGTGGTTGCTAGGGTGTTCTGAGTGTCTGCTGTGGTGTTGCTATGGTGTTCTAAGGTATTTTGGGTGGTTGCTAGGGTGTTGCTTGGCGGTTGCTAAGGTATTTTGGGTGGTTGCTATGGTGTTGCTAGGCTGTTTTGGGTGGTTGCTAGGGTGTTCTGGGTGGTTGCTAGGCGGTTGCTAGGATATTTTGAGTCGTTGCTAAGGTTTTTTGGGTGGTTTCTAGGCGGTTGCTAGGGTGTTTTGGGTGGTTGCTAGGCGGTTGCTAGAATATTTTGGGTGGTTGCTAGGGTCTTTTGGGTGGTTGCTAGGGTGTTCTGAGTGGTTGCTAGGGTGTTCTGGGTGGTTGTGAGGCAGTTGCTACGGTGTTCTGAGTGGTTGCTATGGTGTTGCTAGGGTGTTCTACGGTATTATAGTTGGTTGCTAGGGTGTTCTGGGTGGTTGTTAGGCAGTTGCTAGGGTGTTCTGAGTGGTTGATATGGTGTTCTAAGTTATTCTGGATGGTTGCTAGGGTGTTCTGGGTGGTTGCTAGGCGGTTGCTAGGTTGTTCTCAGTGGTTGCTATTGTGTTCTAGGCGGTTACACACACACACACACACACACACATACACTAACTCGATAACACTTACACACTCAGAGTTTATATGCGTTACAGTTTATAAGTTAAAATGAAGTAAATTTAGTAGTTTGAAGTTTAAATTATCTTACAGTTTATATAAGTTTGACGTTTAAAAAGTTTAAATTAGTTTAAAGTTTAATTTAGTTTGAAGTTTAAAGTATTTGAAGTTTAAAATAGTTTGAAGTAGATAGATAGATCTATCAACCACTCAAAAGACCATAGCAACCACTAAAAATATCCCAGCAACCACCCAGAACAACATAGCAACCGCCTAGCAACCACCCAGAATACCTTAGCAACCGCCTAGCAACACCCTAGCAACCAACTAAAATATCTTAGCAACCGCCTAGCAACCACCCAGAATACCTTAGCAACCGCCTAGCAACCGCCTAGAAACCACCCAAAAGACCCTAGCAACTAAGGGTGTCACGATTCTCCAAATCCTCGATTCGATTACATTTTCGATTCTAAAGTCACGGTTCAATTCGATTCTCGATGTAAAAAAAAAAAAATTTTAAAGCACAAGCTATGCCATTTTTAGACTTTTATGCAATATAATAATATCTGACCTTTGTTCGTAATGTACCACACACTACATTGTCAAATTTAAAACGTTTATTAACAACATAATGTAACAATAACTTATATCTTCAGTCAATTGGAAACTTAAACAATATAACCTATTACCTATTATAGTCCCGGGGGCTCCCTGGACTCCTCAGAGCAGTCACAGGCGAATAGCACAGCGTTTTAAATTGGGTTCCCACAGCGCTTGCAACGCAGTACGAGAGAACGTTCTCGTAAGGGAACGTACTTGGTTACTTGCGTAACCTCGGTTCCCTTAGAGATAAGGGAACGAGTACTGCGTTGCCTTGCCGTGCTATTTCGCTCACATCAGGTACTTCACTTCAGTGGATTTAAACCTAAAGTCCTTTGGCGAGTTTTCTCTGAATTTATACACTTCAGCCGCGTCCAAATTGGTGCGCTCCAAGCGCTCCTACTCGCCATAGGTTCGTGCAGTTGCCGCAGCACAGCCAATCAGCTCGCTCAGACTAGCTATGATGCTCTCGCTGTGCAGCTGCAATGCGTTTTAAAATAAAGGCTTCAATATTCTCGAGAAAAGGAGTTTTACCTATTACAGGCAAGCCGAGCTGACGTGACATATGGGGCGTGGCAGCATCGACGATTCCATTTTTTGATTCGATAATCGAGATTGAGCATTAATTTCGATCGATTTCGATTTAAAATCGAAATCGTGACACCCTTACTAGCAACCACCCAAAATACCCTAGCAACCGCCTTGCAACCACTCAGAATACCTTAGCAACCGCCTAGCAACACAATAGCAACCACCCAGAATACCCTAGCAACCACCTAGCAACACCCTAGCAACCACCCAAAATACCTTGGCAACCGCTAACAAAACCCTAGCAACCGCCCAAAATATCTTAGCAACCACCTAGCAACACCCTAGCAACCGCCTAGCAACCACCCAAAATACCTTAGCAACTGCCTAGCAACACCATAGCAGCCACCCAGAACACCCTAGCAACCTCCTAGCAACACCCTAGCAACCGCCTAGCAACCACCCAAAATACCTTAGCAACTGCCTAGCAACAACATAGCAACCACCCAGAACACCCAGGCAACCGCCTAGAAACTACCCAGAATACCCTAGCAACCGCCTAGCAACACCATAACGACCACCCATAACATCCTAGCAACTGCCTAGCAACCACCCAGAATACCTTAGCAACCACCTAGCAACACCATAGCAACCACCCAGAACACCCTAGCAACCACCCAAAATACCTTAGCCATCGCTTAGCAACACTATAGCAACCGCCTAGCAACCACACAGAACACCCTAGAGACCACCCAAAAGACCCTAGCAACCACCCAAAACCCCCTAGCAACCACCTTGCAACCACCCAGAGTACCGTAGCAACCACCCAGAACACCCTAGCAACCTCCTAGCAACACCCTAGCAACCGCCTAGCAAGCACCCAAAATATCTTAGCAACTGCCTAGCAACAACATAGCAACACCCAAGCAACCGCCTAGCAACCACCCAGAGTACCTTAGCAACCACCTAGCAACACCATAGCAACCACCCAGAACACCCTAGCAACCAACCCAAAATACCCTAGCAACAGCCTTGCAACCACCCAAAAGATTCTAGCAACCGCCTAGCAACCACCCAGAATACCTTAGCAACCGCCTAGCAACACCCTAGCAACCACCCAAAATACCTTAGCAACCACCTAGCAACCGCCTAGCAACCACCCAAAAATACCTTAGCCTCCGCCTAGCAACACCATAGCAACAACCAAGAACACCATAGCAAACGCCTAGCAACACCATAGCAACCACCCAGAACACCCTATCAACCATCTAGCAACACCCTAGCAACCACCCAAAACACCCTAGTAACCATCCATAACACCATAACCAACCACCCAAAATACCCTAGCAACCGCCTAGCAACCACCCAGAACACCCTAGCCTCCGCCTAGCAACACCATAGCAATAACCAAGAACACCATAGCAAACGCCTAGCAACACCATAGCAACCACCCAGAACACCCTATCAACCATCTAGCAACACCCTAGCAACCACCCAAAACATCCTAGTAACCATCCATAACACCATAACCAACCACCCAAAATACCCTAGCAACCGCCTAGCAACCACCCAGAACACCCTAGCCTCCGCCTAGCAACACCATAGCAACCACCCAGAACACCCTAGTAATCAACCATAACATCCTAGCAACCACCCAGAACACCCTAACAACCAACCAAAATACCCTAGCAACCGCCTAGCAACCACCCAAAAGACCATAGCAACCACTGAAAATATCCTAGCAACACCATAGCAACCGCATAGAAACACCCTAGCAACCACCCAAAATACCTTAGCAACCGCTTAGCAACACCCTAGCAACCACCTAGCAACCACCCAAAAGACCCTAGCAACCACCCAAAATACCCTAGCAACCGCCTTGCAACCACCCAGAATACCCTAGCAACCACCTAGCAACACCCTAGCAACCACCCAAAATACCTTAGCAACCGCTAACAAAACCCTAGCAACCGCCCGAAATATCTTAGCAAGCAACTGCCTAGCAACCACCCAAAATACCTTAGCCTCCGCCTAGCAACCGCCTAGCAACCACCCAGAACACCCTAGCAACCACCTAGCAACTCCATAGCAACCACCCAGAACACCCTATCAACCATCTAGCAACACCCTAGCAACCACCCAAAACACCCTAGTAACCATCCATAACACCATAGCCAACCACCCAGAAGACCCTAGCAACCACCCAAAATACCCTAGCAACCGCCTAGCAACCACCCAGAACACCCTAGTAATCAACCATAACATCATTGCAACCACCCAGAACACCCTAACAACCACCCAAAATACCCTAGCAACCGCCTAGCAACCACCCAAAAGACCATAGCAACCACTGAAAATATCCTAGCAACACCATAGCAACCGCCTAGCAAACACCCAGAATACCTTAGCAACCGCCTAGCAACACCATAGGTTTTGTACTTTTTGCAGTGCATTGCACACCAGAACTAACTCATTCCCATGTTAATTAAAGACATAGAGAGATTTCTCTTTAATGAACATGGCAATGAGTTATTTCTGGTGTGCAATGCAATGCAATGCGAAAAGTGCATATGTTATTCTTCAGTGCACAACGTTAGATCGTTAATGCAATGCAATGCAATGCAATGCAATGCAGTGCAAAGCAAAACAAGGCAATGCAATGCAACCACACGTTATGTCTTTAATCAACATGGGAATGAGTTAGTTCTGGTGTGCAATGCTGAGAAAAAAGTGCATAAAAAAGTGCATAACGTTAGTGCAATGCAATGCAATGCAACAACACACGTTATCTCTTTAATGAACATGGGAATGACAGTTCTGGTGTGCAATGCAATGCAAAAAGTGCATAACCTATATGTTATTCTTCAGTGCACAACGGTTAGATCGTTTGTGCAATGCAATGCAACAACACATATCTCTTTAATGAACATGGGAAGGATTTAGTTCTGGTGTGCAATGTGAAAAGTGCATATGTTATTCTTCAGTGCACAACGTTAGATCGTTAATGCAATGCAATGCAATGCAATGCAATGCAATGCAAAGCAATGCAATGCAATGCAATTCAAAGCAATGCAATGCAATGCAATGCAATGAAATGCAATGCAACCACACATTATGTCTTTAATCAACATGGGAATGAGTTAGTTCTGATGTGCAATGCAATGCAATGTGAAAAGTGCATATGTTATTCTTCAGTGCACAACGTTAGATCGTTAATGCAATGCAATGCAGTGCAAAGCAAAGCAAAACAAGTCAATGCATTGCATTGCATTGCATTGCAATGCAATGCAGTGCAAAGCAAAGCAAAGCAAAGCAAAGCAAAGCAAAACAAGGCAATGCAATGCAATGCAATGCAATGCAATGCAATGCAATGCAATGCAATGCAATGCAATGCAATGCAAAGCAATGCAATGCAAAGCAATGCAATGCAATGCAGTGCAAAGCAAAACAAGGCAATGCAATGCAATGCAATGCAATGCAACCACACATTATGTCTTTAATCAACATGGGAATGAGTTAGTTCTGATGTGCAATGCAATGTGAAAAGTGCATATGTTATTCTTCAGTGCACAACGTTAGATCGTTAATGCAATGCAATGCAATGAAGTGCAAAGCAAAGCAAAACAAGTCAATGCAATGCAATGCAATGCAATGCAATGCAATGCAATGCAATGCAATGCAAAGCAATGCAATGCAATGCAAAGCAATGCAATGCAATGCAATGCAATGCAGTGCAAAGCAAAGCAAAGCAAAGCAAAGCAAGGCAATGCAATGCAATGCAATGCAAAGCAATGCAAAGCAATGCAATGCAATGCAATGCAATGCAATGCAATGCAATGCAATGCAAAGCAATGCAATGCAATGCAGTGCAAAGCAAAACAAGGCAAGGCAAGGCAATGCAATGCAATGCAATGCAATCGTTAGTGCAGTGCAATGCGAAAAGTACATGTGTTATTTTCCAGTTCACAACGTTAGATCGTTAATGCAATGCAATGCAATGAAGTGCAAAGCAAAGCAAAGCAAAACAAGGCAATGCAATGCAATGCAATGCAATGCAATGCAATGCAATGCAATGCAATGCAATGCAAAGCAATGCAATGCAATGCAAAGCAAAGCAATGCAATGCAATGCAGTGCAAAGCAAAGCAAAGCAAGGCAATGCAATGCAATGCAATGCAATGCAAAGCAATGCAATGCAAAGCAATGCAAAGCAATGCAATGCAATGCAATGCAATGCAATGCAATGCAATGCAAAGCAATGCAATGCAATGCAGTGCAAAGCAAAACAAGGCAAGGCAAGGCAATGCAATGCAATGCAATCGTTAGTGCAGTGCAATGCGAAAAGTACATGTGTTATTTTCCAGTTCACAACGTTAGATCGTTAGTGCAATGCAATGCAATGCAATGCAATACAATGCAATGTGCAATGCAACAACACACGTTATGTCTTTAATCAACATGGGAATGAGTTAGTTCTGGTGTGCAACCGCAATGCAATGGTGTGCAATTTAATGCAATGCGAAAAGTGCATATTGTTATTCAGTGCACAACGTCAGATCGTGTGTTGTGTGTCAGATCAACACACATAGTTATGTATTTAATGAACATGGGAATGAGTTTGATCCGGTGTGCAATGCAATGCAATGTAAGAAGTGCATAACCCGTTACTCTTCAGTAAACAACGTTAGATCGTTAGTGCAATGCAATGCAACAACACATGTTATGTCTTTAATCAACATGGGAATGAGTTAGTTCTGGTGTGCAATTTAATGCATTGTAAAAAGTGCATAACTTATATGTTATTCTTCAGTGCACAACGTTAGATCTTTAGTGCAATGCAATGCAACAACACACTTTATCTCTTCTTTGAACATGGGAATGAGTTAGTTCTGGTGTGCAATTTAATGCAATGTAAAAAGTGCATAACCTGTATGTTATTCTTCAGTGCACAACGTTTGTGCAATGCAATGCAATAACACTCATAATGAACCTGGGAATGATTTTGTTCTGGTATGCAATGCACTGCAGTGCGAGAAGTGCATAATCTGTATGTTATGCTTTCAAGTTGCACAACGTTAGATCGTTAGTGTAATGCAATGCAAGAAGTGCATAGCCTATGTTTCTTTAATGATGCTCAACGTTAGATCGTTTGTGCAAAGCACAATGGTACGCTTTTGACCTACTGAACATATTTCTGGCCAAAGAGTCCTTAAAGATGTTATTCCATCCTGACAAAAGTCCATTTTTGACATACTGAAATTTTTTCTGGCCAAGGAGTACTCGAAACTTGACCTTTCTATATATACTAGTGGACTCTTTCTTGTGTTACACTGTAAAAAAAAATTCAATTAGTCTGACGTATTTCTCATTGAGCCAATGTTAACAGACTATTGCAACAAGAATCGGACTTGGGCCATTTTAAAAATATAGATGTGACCCGTCACTAGAAAATTTTGACGGAGAGGTTAGACATATTTATCATCAGATGGAGTCTATCATTTTATATAGTTTAAAAACTTTTTAGGGAACCTTTGACCAGAAATAATAATAGAATTATTAAGATAATAATAGTAATTATAATTAGATGCGAAAGTTCGTCGAGACAAACTTTAAGTTGGCTTGAGAAAGTTTGGACCAGAATGTTTTTTGCTATGCAGTTGCTAGGATGTTATGGGTGGTCGTTATGGTGTTGCTAGGCGGTTGCTAGGGTATTCTGGGTGGTTTCTAGGCGGTTGCCTGGGTGTTCTGGGTGGTTGCTATGTTGTTGCTAGGCAGTTGCTAAGGTACTCTGGGTGGTTGCAAGGCAGTTGCTAGGATGTTATTGGTGGTCGTTATGGTGTTGCTAGGCGGTTGCTAGGGTATTCTGGGTGGTTTCTAGGCGGTTGCCTGGGTGTTCTGGGTGGTTGCTATGTTGTTGCTAGGCAGTTGCTAAGGTATTTTGGGTGGTTGCTAAGCGGTTGCTAGGGTGTTGCTAGGAGGTTGCTATGGTGTTGCTAGGTGGTTGCTAAGGTATTTTGGGTGGTTTCTAGGCGGTTGCTATGGTGTTCTGGGTGGTTGCTAGAATATTTTCAGTGGTTGCTAGTGTGTTCTGGGTGGTTGCTAGGATATTATGGGTGGTTGCCAGGGTCTTTTGGGTGGTTGCTAGGTGGTTGCTAGGGTGTTCTGGGTGGTTGCTAGGCGGTTGCAATGGTGTTCTGGGTGGTTGCTAGGATATTTTCAGTGGTTGCTATGGTCTTTTGGGTGGTTGAGGCGGTTGCTAGGGTATTTTGGGTGGTTGAGGCGGTTGTTAGGGTATTTTGGGTGGTTGCTAGAATATTTTGGGTGGTTGCTATGGTGTTGCTAGGCGGTTGTTAAGGTACTCTGGGTGGTTGCAAGGCGGTTGCTAGGGTCTTTTGGGTGGTTGCTAGGGTCTTTTGGGTGGTTGCTAGTTGGTTGCTAGGGTGTTCTGGGTGGTTGCTAGGCGGTTGCTATTGTGTTGCTAAGCGATGGCTAAGGTATTTTGGGTGGTTGCTAGGGTATTTCTATGCGGTTGCTAGGCTGTTCTGGGTGGTTGCTATGGTGTTGCTAGGTGGTTGCTAAGGTATTCTGGGTGGTTGCTAGGCAGTTGCTAGGATGTTATGGGCGGTCGTTATGGTGTTGCTAGGCGGTTGCTAGGGTATTCTGGGTGGTTTCTAGGCGGTTGCCTGGGTGTTCTGGATCGTTGCTATGTTGTTGCTAGGCAGTTGCTAAGGTATTTCGGGTGGTTGCTAGGCTGTTGCTATGGTGTTGCTAGGAGGTTGCTAGGGTGTTCTGGGTGGTTGCTATGGAGTTGCTAGGTGGTTGCTAAGGTATTCTGGGTGGTTGCTAGGCGGTTGCTATGGTGTTCTGGGTGGTTGCTAGAATATTTTCAGTGGTTGCTATGGTCTTTTGGGTGGTTGAGGTGGTTGCTAGGGTATTTTGGGTGGTTGCCAGGGTCTTTTGGGTGGTTGCTAGGTGGTTGCTAGGGTGTTTCTGAGGTATTTTGCGTGGTTGCAAGGGTGTTCTGACTGGTTGCTATGGTGTTGCTATGGTGTTCTAAGGTATTTTGGGTGGTTGCTAGGGTGTTGCTAGGCGGTTGCTAAGGTCTTTTGGGTGGTTGCTAGGCAGTTGCTAGTTTGTTCTGAGGTATTTTGGGTGGTTGCTAGGGTGTTCTGACTGGTTGCTATGGAGTTACTAGGGTTTTCTAAGGTATTTTGGGTGGTTGCTAGGGTGTTCTGATGTGGTTGCTAGGGTGGTTCTAGGGTGTCTGCTGTGGTGTTGCTATGGTGTTCTAAGGTATTTTGGGTGGTTGCTAGGGTGTTGCTTGGCGGTTGCTAAGGTATTTTGGGTGGTTGCTATGGTGTTGCTAGGCTGTTTTGGGTGGTTGCTAGGGTGTTCTGGGTGGTTGCTAGGCGGTTGCTAGGATATTTTGAGTCGTTGCTAAGGTTTTTTGGGTGGTTTCTAGGCGGTTGCTAGGGTGTTTTGGGTGGTTGCTAGGCGGTTGCTAGAATATTTTGGGTGGTTGCTAGGGTCTTTTGGGTGGTTGCTAGGGTGTTCTGAGTGGTTGCTAGGGTGTTCTGGGTGGTTGTGAGGCAGTTGCTACGGTGTTCTGAGTGGTTGCTATGGTGTTGCTAGGGTGTTCTAAGGTATTATAGGTGGTTGCTAGGGTGTTCTGGGTGGTTGTTAGGCAGTTGCTAGGGTGTTCTGAGTGGTTGATATGGTGTTCTAAGTTATTCTGGATGGTTGCTAGGGTGTTCTGGGTGGTTGCTAGGCGGTTGCTAGGTTGTTCTCAGTGGTTGCTATTGTGTTCTAGGCGGTTACACACACACACACACACACACACATACACTAACTCGATAACACTTACACACTCAGAGTTTATATGCGTTACAGTTTATAAGTTAAAATGAAGTAAATTTAGTAGTTTGAAGTTTAAATTATCTTAAAGTTTATATAAGTTTGACGTTTAAAAAGTTTAAATTAGTTTAAAGTTTAATTTAGTTTGAAGTTTAAAGTATTTGAAGTTTAAAATAGTTTGAAGTAGATAGATAGATCTATCAACCACTCAAAAGACCATAGCAACCACTAAAAATATCCCAGCAACCACCCAGAACAACATAGCAACCGCCTAGCAACCACCCAGAATACCTTAGCAACCGCCTAGCAACACCCTAGCAACCAACTAAAATATCTTAGCAACCGCCTAGCAACCACCCAGAATACCTTAGCAACCGCCTAGCAACCGCCTAGAAACCACCCAAAAGACCCTAGCAACTAAGGGTGTCACGATTCTCCAAATCCTCGATTCGATTACATTTTCGATTCTAAAGTCACGGTTCAATTCGATTCTCGATGTAAAAAAAAAAATTTTTTAAAGCACAAGCTATGCCATTTTTAGACTTTTATGCAATATAATAATATCTGACCTTTGTTCGTAATGTACCACACACTACATTGTCAAATTTAAAACGTTTATTAACAACATAATGTAACAATAACTTATATCTTCAGTCAATTGGAAACTTAAACAATATAACCTATTACCTATTATAGTCCCGGGGGCTCCCTGGACTCCTCAGAGCAGTCACAGGCGAATAGCACAGCGTTTTAAATTGGGTTCCCACAGCGTTTGCAACGCAGTACGAGAGAACGTTCTCGTAAGGGAACGTACTTGGTTACTTGCGTAACCTCGGTTCCCTTAGAGATAAGGGAACGAGTACTGCGTTGCCTTGCCGTGCTATTTCGCTCACATCAGGTACTTCACTTCAGTGGATTTAAACCTAAAGTCCTTTGGCGAGTTTTCTCTGAATTTATACACTTCAGCCGCGTCCAAATTGGTGCGCTCCAAGCGCTCCTACTCGCCATAGGTTCGTGCAGTTGCCGCAGCACAGCCAATCAGCTCGCTCAGACTAGCTATGATGCTCTCGCTGTGCAGCTGCAATGCGTTTTAAAATAAAGGCTTCAATATTCTCGAGAAAAGGAGTTTTACCTATTACAGGCAAGCCGAGCTGACGTGACATATGGGGCGTGGCAGCATCGACGATTCCATTTTTTGATTCGATAATCGAGATTGAGCATTAATTTCGATCGATTTCGATTTAAAATCGAAATCGTGACACCCTTACTAGCAACCACCCAAAATACCCTAGCAACCGCCTTGCAACCACTCAGAATACCTTAGCAACCGCCTAGCAACACAATAGCAACCACCCAGAATACCCTAGCAACCACCTAGCAACACCCTAGCAACCACCCAAAATACCTTGGCAACCGCTAACAAAACCCTAGCAACCGCCCAAAATATCTTAGCAACCACCTAGCAACACCCTAGCAACCGCCTAGCAACCACCCAAAATACCTTAGCAACTGCCTAGCAACACCATAGCAGCCACCCAGAACACCCTAGCAACCTCCTAGCAACACCCTAGCAACCGCCTAGCAACCACCCAAAATACCTTAGCAACTGCCTAGCAACAACATAGCAACCACCCAGAACACCCAGGCAACCGCCTAGAAACTACCCAGAATACCCTAGCAACCGCCTAGCAACACCATAACGACCACCCATAACATCCTAGCAACTGCCTAGCAACCACCCAGAATACCTTAGCAACCACCTAGCAACACCATAGCAACCACCCAGAACACCCTAGCAACCACCCAAAATACCTTAGCCATCGCTTAGCAACACTATAGCAACCGCCTAGCAACCACACAGAACACCCTAGAGACCACCCAAAAGACCCTAGCAACCACCCAAAACCCCCTAGCAACCACCTTGCAACCACCCAGAGTACCGTAGCAACCACCCAGAACACCCTAGCAACCTCCTAGCAACACCCTAGCAACCGCCTAGCAAGCACCCAAAATATCTTAGCAACTGCCTAGCAACAACATAGCAACACCCAAGCAACCGCCTAGCAACCACCCAGAGTACCTTAGCAACCACCTAGCAACACCATAGCAACCACCCAGAACACCCTAGCAACCAACCCAAAATACCCTAGCAACAGCCTTGCAACCACCCAAAAGATTCTAGCAACCGCCTAGCAACCACCCAGAATACCTTAGCAACCGCCTAGCAACACCCTAGCAACCACCCAAAATACCTTAGCAACCACCTAGCAACCGCCTAGCAACCACCCAAAAATACCTTAGCCTCCGCCTAGCAACACCATAGCAACAACCAAGAACACCATAGCAAACGCCTAGCAACACCATAGCAACCACCCAGAACACCCTATCAACCATCTAGCAACACCCTAGCAACCACCCAAAACACCCTAGTAACCATCCATAACACCATAACCAACCACCCAAAATACCCTAGCAACCGCCTAGCAACCACCCAGAACACCCTAGCCTCCGCCTAGCAACACCATAGCAATAACCAAGAACACCATAGCAAACGCCTAGCAACACCATAGCAACCACCCAGAACACCCTATCAACCATCTAGCAACACCCTAGCAACCACCCAAAACATCCTAGTAACCATCCATAACACCATAACCAACCACCCAAAATACCCTAGCAACCGCCTAGCAACCACCCAGAACACCCTAGCCTCCGCCTAGCAACACCATAGCAACCACCCAGAACACCCTAGTAATCAACCATAACATCCTAGCAACCACCCAGAACACCCTAACAACCAACCAAAATACCCTAGCAACCGCCTAGCAACCACCCAAAAGACCATAGCAACCACTGAAAATATCCTAGCAACACCATAGCAACCGCATAGAAACACCCTAGCAACCACCCAAAATACCTTAGCAACCGCTTAGCAACACCCTAGCAACCACCTAGCAACCACCCAAAAGACCCTAGCAACCACCCAAAATACCCTAGCAACCGCCTTGCAACCACCCAGAATACCCTAGCAACCACCTAGCAACACCCTAGCAACCACCCAAAATACCTTAGCAACCGCTAACAAAACCCTAGCAACCGCCCGAAATATCTTAGCAAGCAACTGCCTAGCAACCACCCAAAATACCTTAGCCTCCGCCTAGCAACCGCCTAGCAACCACCCAGAACACCCTAGCAACCACCTAGCAACTCCATAGCAACCACCCAGAACACCCTATCAACCATCTAGCAACACCCTAGCAACCACCCAAAACACCCTAGTAACCATCCATAACACCATAGCCAACCACCCAGAAGACCCTAGCAACCACCCAAAATACCCTAGCAACCGCCTAGCAACCACCCAGAACACCCTAGTAATCAACCATAACATCATTGCAACCACCCAGAACACCCTAACAACCACCCAAAATACCCTAGCAACCGCCTAGCAACCACCCAAAAGACCATAGCAACCACTGAAAATATCCTAGCAACACCATAGCAACCGCCTAGCAAACACCCAGAATACCTTAGCAACCGCCTAGCAACACCATAGGTTTTGTACTTTTTGCAGTGCATTGCACACCAGAACTAACTCATTCCCATGTTAATTAAAGACATAGAGAGATTTCTCTTTAATGAACATGGCAATGAGTTATTTCTGGTGTGCAATGCAATGCAATGCGAAAAGTGCATATGTTATTCTTCAGTGCACAACGTTAGATCGTTAATGCAATGCAATGCAATGCAATGCAATGCAGTGCAAAGCAAAACAAGGCAATGCAATGCAACCACGCGTTATGTCTTTAATCAACATGGGAATGAGTTAGTTCTGGTGTGCAATGCTGAGAAAAAAGTGCATAAAAAAGTGCATAACGTTAGTGCAATGCAATGCAATGCAACAACACACGTTATCTCTTTAATGAACATGGGAATGACAGTTCTGGTGTGCAATGCAATGCAAAAAGTGCATAACCTATATGTTATTCTTCAGTGCACAACGGTTAGATCGTTTGTGCAATGCAATGCAACAACACATATCTCTTTAATGAACATGGGAAGGATTTAGTTCTGGTGTGCAATGTGAAAAGTGCATATGTTATTCTTCAGTGCACAACGTTAGATCGTTAATGCAATGCAATGCAATGCAATGCAATGCAATGCAAAGCAATGCAATGCAATGCAATTCAAAGCAATGCAATGCAATGCAATGCAATGAAATGCAATGCAACCACACATTATGTCTTTAATCAACATGGGAATGAGTTAGTTCTGATGTGCAATGCAATGCAATGTGAAAAGTGCATATGTTATTCTTCAGTGCACAACGTTAGATCGTTAATGCAATGCAATGCAGTGCAAAGCAAAGCAAAACAAGTCAATGCATTGCATTGCATTGCATTGCAATGCAATGCAGTGCAAAGCAAAGCAAAGCAAAGCAAAGCAAAGCAAAACAAGGCAATGCAATGCAATGCAATGCAATGCAATGCAATGCAATGCAATGCAATGCAAAGCAATGCAATGCAAAGCAATGCAATGCAATGCAGTGCAAAGCAAAACAAGGCAATGCAATGCAATGCAATGCAATGCAACCACACATTATGTCTTTAATCAACATGGGAATGAGTTAGTTCTGATGTGCAATGCAATGTGAAAAGTGCATATGTTATTCTTCAGTGCACAACGTTAGATCGTTAATGCAATGCAATGCAATGAAGTGCAAAGCAAAGCAAAACAAGTCAATGCAATGCAATGCAATGCAATGCAATGCAATGCAATGCAAAGCAATGCAATGCAATGCAAAGCAATGCAATGCAATGCAATGCAGTGCAAAGCAAAGCAAAGCAAAGCAAAGCAAGGCAATGCAATGCAATGCAATGCAAAGCAATGCAAAGCAATGCAATGCAATGCAATGCAATGCAATGCAATGCAATGCAATGCAATGCAAAGCAATGCAATGCAATGCAGTGCAAAGCAAAACAAGGCAAGGCAAGGCAATGCAATGCAATGCAATGCAATCGTTAGTGCAGTGCAATGCGAAAAGTACATGTGTTATTTTCCAGTTCACAACGTTAGATCGTTAATGCAATGCAATGCAATGAAGTGCAAAGCAAAGCAAAGCAAAACAAGGCAATGCAATGCAATGCAATGCAATGCAATGCAATGCAATGCAATGCAATGCAATGCAATGCAAAGCAATGCAATGCAATGCAAAGCAAAGCAATGCAATGCAATGCAGTGCAAAGCAAAGTAAAGCAAAGCAAGGCAATGCAATGCAATGCAATGCAATGCAAAGCAATGCAATGCAAAGCAATGCAAAGCAATGCAATGCAATGCAATGCAATGCAATGCAATGCAATGCAAAGCAATGCAATGCAATGCAGTGCAAAGCAAAACAAGGCAAGGCAAGGCAATGCAATGCAATGCAATCGTTAGTGCAGTGCAATGCGAAAAGTACATGTGTTATTTTCCAGTTCACAACGTTAGATCGTTAGTGCAATGCAATGCAATGCAATGCAATACAATGCAATGTGCAATGCAACAACACACGTTATGTCTTTAATCAACATGGGAATGAGTTAGTTCTGGTGTGCAACCGCAATGCAATGGTGTGCAATTTAATGCAATGCGAAAAGTGCATATTGTTATTCAGTGCACAACGTCAGATCGTGTGTTGTGTGTCAGATCAACACACATAGTTATGTATTTAATGAACATGGGAATGAGTTTGATCCGGTGTGCAATGCAATGCAATGTAAGAAGTGCATAACCCGTTACTCTTCAGTAAACAACGTTAGATCGTTAGTGCAATGCAATGCAACAACACATGTTATGTCTTTAATCAACATGGGAATGAGTTAGTTCTGGTGTGCAATTTAATGCATTGTAAAAAGTGCATAACTTATATGTTATTCTTCAGTGCACAACGTTAGATCTTTAGTGCAATGCAATGCAACAACACACTTTATCTCTTCTTTGAACATGGGAATGAGTTAGTTCTGGTGTGCAATTTAATGCAATGTAAAAAGTGCATAACCTGTATGTTATTCTTCAGTGCACAACGTTTGTGCAATGCAATGCAATAACACTCATAATGAACCTGGGAATGATTTTGTTCTGGTGTGCAATGCACTGCAGTGCGAGAAGTGCATAATCTGTATGTTATGCTTTCAAGTTGCACAACGTTAGATCGTTAGTGTAATGCAATGCAAGAAGTGCATAGCCTATGTTTCTTTAATGATGCTCAACGTTAGATCGTTTGTGCAAAGCACAATGGTACGCTTTTGACCTACTGAACATATTTCTGGCCAAAGAGTCCTTAAAGATGTTATTCCATCCTGACAAAAGTCCATTTTTGACATACTGAAATTTTTTCTGGCCAAGGAGTACTCGAAACTTGACCTTTCTATATATACTAGTGGACTCTTTCTTGTGTTACACTGTAAAAAAAAATTCAATTAGTCTGACGTATTTCTCATTGAGCCAATGTTAACAGACTATTGCAACAAGAATCGGACTTGGGCCATTTTAAAAATATAGATGTGACCCGTCACTAGAAAATTTTGACGGAGAGGTTAGACATATTTATCATCAGATGGAGTCTATCATTTTATATAGTTTAAAAACTTTTTAGGGAACCTTTGACCAGAAATAATAATAGAATTATTAAGATAATAATAGTAATTATAATTAGATGCGAAAGTTCGTCGAGACAAACTTTAAGTTGGCTTGAGAAAGTTTGGACCAGAATGTTTTTTGCTATGCAGTTGCTAGGATGTTATGGGTGGTCGTTATGGTGTTGCTAGGCGGTTGCTAGGGTATTCTGGGTGGTTTCTAGGCGGTTGCCTGGGTGTTCTGGGTGGTTGCTATGTTGTTGCTAGGCAGTTGCTAAGGTACTCTGGGTGGTTGCAAGGCAGTTGCTAGGATGTTATTGGTGGTCGTTATGGTGTTGCTAGGCGGTTGCTAGGGTATTCTGGGTGGTTTCTAGGCGGTTGCCTGGGTGTTCTGGGTGGTTGCTATGTTGTTGCTAGGCAGTTGCTAAGGTATTTTGGGTGGTTGCTAAGCGGTTGCTAGGGTGTTGCTAGGAGGTTGCTATGGTGTTGCTAGGTGGTTGCTAAGGTATTTTGGGTGGTTTCTAGGCGGTTGCTATGGTGTTCTGGGTGGTTGCTAGAATATTTTCAGTGGTTGCTAGTGTGTTCTGGGTGGTTGCTAGGATATTATGGGTGGTTGCCAGGGTCTTTTGGGTGGTTGCTAGGTGGTTGCTAGGGTGTTCTGGGTGGTTGCTAGGCGGTTGCAATGGTGTTCTGGGTGGTTGCTAGGATATTTTCAGTGGTTGCTATGGTCTTTTGGGTGGTTGAGGCGGTTGCTAGGGTATTTTGGGTGGTTGAGGCGGTTGTTAGGGTATTTTGGGTGGTTGCTAGAATATTTTGGGTGGTTGCTATGGTGTTGCTAGGCGGTTGTTAAGGTACTCTGGGTGGTTGCAAGGCGGTTGCTAGGGTCTTTTGGGTGGTTGCTAGGGTCTTTTGGGTGGTTGCTAGTTGGTTGCTAGGGTGTTCTGGGTGGTTGCTAGGCGGTTGCTATTGTGTTGCTAAGCGATGGCTAAGGTATTTTGGGTGGTTGCTAGGGTATTTCTATGCGGTTGCTAGGCTGTTCTGGGTGGTTGCTATGGTGTTGCTAGGTGGTTGCTAAGGTATTCTGGGTGGTTGCTAGGCAGTTGCTAGGATGTTATGGGCGGTCGTTATGGTGTTGCTAGGCGGTTGCTAGGGTATTCTGGGTGGTTTCTAGGCGGTTGCCTGGGTGTTCTGGATCGTTGCTATGTTGTTGCTAGGCAGTTGCTAAGGTATTTCGGGTGGTTGCTAGGCTGTTGCTATGGTGTTGCTAGGAGGTTGCTAGGGTGTTCTGGGTGGTTGCTATGGAGTTGCTAGGTGGTTGCTAAGGTATTCTGGGTGGTTGCTAGGCGGTTGCTATGGTGTTCTGGGTGGTTGCTAGAATATTTTCAGTGGTTGCTATGGTCTTTTGGGTGGTTGAGGTGGTTGCTAGGGTATTTTGGGTGGTTGCCAGGGTCTTTTGGGTGGTTGCTAGGTGGTTGCTAGGGTGTTTCTGAGGTATTTTGCGTGGTTGCAAGGGTGTTCTGACTGGTTGCTATGGTGTTGCTATGGTGTTCTAAGGTATTTTGGGTGGTTGCTAGGGTGTTGCTAGGCGGTTGCTAAGGTCTTTTGGGTGGTTGCTAGGCAGTTGCTAGTTTGTTCTGAGGTATTTTGGGTGGTTGCTAGGGTGTTCTGACTGGTTGCTATGGAGTTACTAGGGTTTTCTAAGGTATTTTGGGTGGTTGCTAGGGTGTTCTGATGTGGTTGCTAGGGTGGTTCTAGGGTGTCTGCTGTGGTGTTGCTATGGTGTTCTAAGGTATTTTGGGTGGTTGCTAGGGTGTTGCTTGGCGGTTGCTAAGGTATTTTGGGTGGTTGCTATGGTGTTGCTAGGCTGTTTTGGGTGGTTGCTAGGGTGTTCTGGGTGGTTGCTAGGCGGTTGCTAGGATATTTTGAGTCGTTGCTAAGGTTTTTTGGGTGGTTTCTAGGCGGTTGCTAGGGTGTTTTGGGTGGTTGCTAGGCGGTTGCTAGAATATTTTGGGTGGTTGCTAGGGTCTTTTGGGTGGTTGCTAGGGTGTTCTGAGTGGTTGCTAGGGTGTTCTGGGTGGTTGTGAGGCAGTTGCTACGGTGTTCTGAGTGGTTGCTATGGTGTTGCTAGGGTGTTCTAAGGTATTATAGGTGGTTGCTAGGGTGTTCTGGGTGGTTGTTAGGCAGTTGCTAGGGTGTTCTGAGTGGTTGATATGGTGTTCTAAGTTATTCTGGATGGTTGCTAGGGTGTTCTGGGTGGTTGCTAGGCGGTTGCTAGGTTGTTCTCAGTGGTTGCTATTGTGTTCTAGGCGGTTACACACACACACACACACACACACATACACTAACTCGATAACACTTACACACTCAGAGTTTATATGCGTTACAGTTTATAAGTTAAAATGAAGTAAATTTAGTAGTTTGAAGTTTAAATTATCTTAAAGTTTATATAAGTTTGACGTTTAAAAAGTTTAAATTAGTTTAAAGTTTAATTTAGTTTGAAGTTTAAAGTATTTGAAGTTTAAAATAGTTTGAAGTAGATAGATAGATCTATCAACCACTCAAAAGACCATAGCAACCACTAAAAATATCCCAGCAACCACCCAGAACAACATAGCAACCGCCTAGCAACCACCCAGAATACCTTAGCAACCGCCTAGCAACACCCTAGCAACCAACTAAAATATCTTAGCAACCGCCTAGCAACCACCCAGAATACCTTAGCAACCGCCTAGCAACCGCCTAGAAACCACCCAAAAGACCCTAGCAACTAAGGGTGTCACGATTCTCCAAATCCTCGATTCGATTACATTTTCGATTCTAAAGTCACGGTTCAATTCGATTCTCGATGTAAAAAAAAAAAATTTTTAAAGCACAAGCTATGCCATTTTTAGACTTTTATGCAATATAATAATATCTGACCTTTGTTCGTAATGTACCACACACTACATTGTCAAATTTAAAACGTTTATTAACAACATAATGTAACAATAACTTATATCTTCAGTCAATTGGAAACTTAAACAATATAACCTATTACCTATTATAGTCCCGGGGGCTCCCTGGACTCCTCAGAGCAGTCACAGGCGAATAGCACAGCGTTTTAAATTGGGTTCCCACAGCGCTTGCAACGCAGTACGAGAGAACGTTCTCGTAAGGGAACGTACTTGGTTACTTGCGTAACCTCGGTTCCCTTAGAGATAAGGGAACGAGTACTGCGTTGCCTTGCCGTGCTATTTCGCTCACATCAGGTACTTCACTTCAGTGGATTTAAACCTAAAGTCCTTTGGCGAGTTTTCTCTGAATTTATACACTTCAGCCGCGTCCAAATTGGTGCGCTCCAAGCGCTCCTACTCGCCATAGGTTCGTGCAGTTGCCGCAGCACAGCCAATCAGCTCGCTCAGACTAGCTATGATGCTCTCGCTGTGCAGCTGCAATGCGTTTTAAAATAAAGGCTTCAATATTCTCGAGAAAAGGAGTTTTACCTATTACAGGCAAGCCGAGCTGACGTGACATATGGGGCGTGGCAGCATCGACGATTCCATTTTTTGATTCGATAATCGAGATTGAGCATTAATTTCGATCGATTTCGATTTAAAATCGAAATCGTGACACCCTTACTAGCAACCACCCAAAATACCCTAGCAACCGCCTTGCAACCACTCAGAATACCTTAGCAACCGCCTAGCAACACAATAGCAACCACCCAGAATACCCTAGCAACCACCTAGCAACACCCTAGCAACCACCCAAAATACCTTGGCAACCGCTAACAAAACCCTAGCAACCGCCCAAAATATCTTAGCAACCACCTAGCAACACCCTAGCAACCGCCTAGCAACCACCCAAAATACCTTAGCAACTGCCTAGCAACACCATAGCAGCCACCCAGAACACCCTAGCAACCTCCTAGCAACACCCTAGCAACCGCCTAGCAACCACCCAAAATACCTTAGCAACTGCCTAGCAACAACATAGCAACCACCCAGAACACCCAGGCAACCGCCTAGAAACTACCCAGAATACCCTAGCAACCGCCTAGCAACACCATAACGACCACCCATAACATCCTAGCAACTGCCTAGCAACCACCCAGAATACCTTAGCAACCACCTAGCAACACCATAGCAACCACCCAGAACACCCTAGCAACCACCCAAAATACCTTAGCCATCGCTTAGCAACACTATAGCAACCGCCTAGCAACCACACAGAACACCCTAGAGACCACCCAAAAGACCCTAGCAACCACCCAAAACCCCCTAGCAACCACCTTGCAACCACCCAGAGTACCGTAGCAACCACCCAGAACACCCTAGCAACCTCCTAGCAACACCCTAGCAACCGCCTAGCAAGCACCCAAAATATCTTAGCAACTGCCTAGCAACAACATAGCAACACCCAAGCAACCGCCTAGCAACCACCCAGAGTACCTTAGCAACCACCTAGCAACACCATAGCAACCACCCAGAACACCCTAGCAACCAACCCAAAATACCCTAGCAACAGCCTTGCAACCACCCAAAAGATTCTAGCAACCGCCTAGCAACCACCCAGAATACCTTAGCAACCGCCTAGCAACACCCTAGCAACCACCCAAAATACCTTAGCAACCACCTAGCAACCGCCTAGCAACCACCCAAAAATACCTTAGCCTCCGCCTAGCAACACCATAGCAACAACCAAGAACACCATAGCAAACGCCTAGCAACACCATAGCAACCACCCAGAACACCCTATCAACCATCTAGCAACACCCTAGCAACCACCCAAAACACCCTAGTAACCATCCATAACACCATAACCAACCACCCAAAATACCCTAGCAACCGCCTAGCAACCACCCAGAACACCCTAGCCTCCGCCTAGCAACACCATAGCAATAACCAAGAACACCATAGCAAACGCCTAGCAACACCATAGCAACCACCCAGAACACCCTATCAACCATCTAGCAACACCCTAGCAACCACCCAAAACATCCTAGTAACCATCCATAACACCATAACCAACCACCCAAAATACCCTAGCAACCGCCTAGCAACCACCCAGAACACCCTAGCCTCCGCCTAGCAACACCATAGCAACCACCCAGAACACCCTAGTAATCAACCATAACATCCTAGCAACCACCCAGAACACCCTAACAACCAACCAAAATACCCTAGCAACCGCCTAGCAACCACCCAAAAGACCATAGCAACCACTGAAAATATCCTAGCAACACCATAGCAACCGCATAGAAACACCCTAGCAACCACCCAAAATACCTTAGCAACCGCTTAGCAACACCCTAGCAACCACCTAGCAACCACCCAAAAGACCCTAGCAACCACCCAAAATACCCTAGCAACCGCCTTGCAACCACCCAGAATACCCTAGCAACCACCTAGCAACACCCTAGCAACCACCCAAAATACCTTAGCAACCGCTAACAAAACCCTAGCAACCGCCCGAAATATCTTAGCAAGCAACTGCCTAGCAACCACCCAAAATACCTTAGCCTCCGCCTAGCAACCGCCTAGCAACCACCCAGAACACCCTAGCAACCACCTAGCAACTCCATAGCAACCACCCAGAACACCCTATCAACCATCTAGCAACACCCTAGCAACCACCCAAAACACCCTAGTAACCATCCATAACACCATAGCCAACCACCCAGAAGACCCTAGCAACCACCCAAAATACCCTAGCAACCGCCTAGCAACCACCCAGAACACCCTAGTAATCAACCATAACATCATTGCAACCACCCAGAACACCCTAACAACCACCCAAAATACCCTAGCAACCGCCTAGCAACCACCCAAAAGACCATAGCAACCACTGAAAATATCCTAGCAACACCATAGCAACCGCCTAGCAAACACCCAGAATACCTTAGCAACCGCCTAGCAACACCATAGGTTTTGTACTTTTTGCAGTGCATTGCACACCAGAACTAACTCATTCCCATGTTAATTAAAGACATAGAGAGATTTCTCTTTAATGAACATGGCAATGAGTTATTTCTGGTGTGCAATGCAATGCAATGCGAAAAGTGCATATGTTATTCTTCAGTGCACAACGTTAGATCGTTAATGCAATGCAATGCAATGCAATGCAATGCAGTGCAAAGCAAAACAAGGCAATGCAATGCAACCACGCGTTATGTCTTTAATCAACATGGGAATGAGTTAGTTCTGGTGTGCAATGCTGAGAAAAAAGTGCATAAAAAAGTGCATAACGTTAGTGCAATGCAATGCAATGCAACAACACACGTTATCTCTTTAATGAACATGGGAATGACAGTTCTGGTGTGCAATGCAATGCAAAAAGTGCATAACCTATATGTTATTCTTCAGTGCACAACGGTTAGATCGTTTGTGCAATGCAATGCAACAACACATATCTCTTTAATGAACATGGGAAGGATTTAGTTCTGGTGTGCAATGTGAAAAGTGCATATGTTATTCTTCAGTGCACAACGTTAGATCGTTAATGCAATGCAATGCAATGCAATGCAATGCAATGCAAAGCAATGCAATGCAATGCAATTCAAAGCAATGCAATGCAATGCAATGCAATGAAATGCAATGCAACCACACATTATGTCTTTAATCAACATGGGAATGAGTTAGTTCTGATGTGCAATGCAATGCAATGTGAAAAGTGCATATGTTATTCTTCAGTGCACAACGTTAGATCGTTAATGCAATGCAATGCAGTGCAAAGCAAAGCAAAACAAGTCAATGCATTGCATTGCATTGCATTGCAATGCAATGCAGTGCAAAGCAAAGCAAAGCAAAGCAAAGCAAAGCAAAACAAGGCAATGCAATGCAATGCAATGCAATGCAATGCAATGCAATGCAATGCAATGCAATGCAAAGCAATGCAATGCAAAGCAATGCAATGCAATGCAGTGCAAAGCAAAACAAGGCAATGCAATGCAATGCAATGCAATGCAACCACACATTATGTCTTTAATCAACATGGGAATGAGTTAGTTCTGATGTGCAATGCAATGTGAAAAGTGCATATGTTATTCTTCAGTGCACAACGTTAGATCGTTAATGCAATGCAATGCAATGAAGTGCAAAGCAAAGCAAAACAAGTCAATGCAATGCAATGCAATGCAATGCAATGCAATGCAATGCAATGCAATGCAAAGCAATGCAATGCAATGCAAAGCAATGCAATGCAATGCAATGCAGTGCAAAGCAAAGCAAAGCAAAGCAAAGCAAGGCAATGCAATGCAATGCAATGCAAAGCAATGCAAAGCAATGCAATGCAATGCAATGCAATGCAATGCAATGCAATGCAAAGCAATGCAATGCAATGCAGTGCAAAGCAAAACAAGGCAAGGCAAGGCAATGCAATGCAATGCAATGCAATCGTTAGTGCAGTGCAATGCGAAAAGTACATGTGTTATTTTCCAGTTCACAACGTTAGATCGTTAATGCAATGCAATGCAATGAAGTGCAAAGCAAAGCAAAGCAAAACAAGGCAATGCAATGCAATGCAATGCAATGCAATGCAATGCAATGCAATGCAATGCAATGCAATGCAATGCAAAGCAATGCAATGCAATGCAAAGCAAAGCAATGCAATGCAATGCAGTGCAAAGCAAAGCAAAGCAAGGCAATGCAATGCAATGCAATGCAATGCAAAGCAATGCAATGCAAAGCAATGCAAAGCAATGCAATGCAATGCAATGCAATGCAATGCAATGCAATGCAAAGCAATGCAATGCAATGCAGTGCAAAGCAAAACAAGGCAAGGCAAGGCAATGCAATGCAATGCAATCGTTAGTGCAGTGCAATGCGAAAAGTACATGTGTTATTTTCCAGTTCACAACGTTAGATCGTTAGTGCAATGCAATGCAATGCAATGCAATACAATGCAATGTGCAATGCAACAACACACGTTATGTCTTTAATCAACATGGGAATGAGTTAGTTCTGGTGTGCAACCGCAATGCAATGGTGTGCAATTTAATGCAATGCGAAAAGTGCATATTGTTATTCAGTGCACAACGTCAGATCGTGTGTTGTGTGTCAGATCAACACACATAGTTATGTATTTAATGAACATGGGAATGAGTTTGATCCGGTGTGCAATGCAATGCAATGTAAGAAGTGCATAACCCGTTACTCTTCAGTAAACAACGTTAGATCGTTAGTGCAATGCAATGCAACAACACATGTTATGTCTTTAATCAACATGGGAATGAGTTAGTTCTGGTGTGCAATTTAATGCATTGTAAAAAGTGCATAACTTATATGTTATTCTTCAGTGCACAACGTTAGATCTTTAGTGCAATGCAATGCAACAACACACTTTATCTCTTCTTTGAACATGGGAATGAGTTAGTTCTGGTGTGCAATTTAATGCAATGTAAAAAGTGCATAACCTGTATGTTATTCTTCAGTGCACAACGTTTGTGCAATGCAATGCAATAACACTCATAATGAACCTGGGAATGATTTTGTTCTGGTATGCAATGCACTGCAGTGCGAGAAGTGCATAATCTGTATGTTATGCTTTCAAGTTGCACAACGTTAGATCGTTAGTGTAATGCAATGCAAGAAGTGCATAGCCTATGTTTCTTTAATGATGCTCAACGTTAGATCGTTTGTGCAAAGCACAATGGTACGCTTTTGACCTACTGAACATATTTCTGGCCAAAGAGTCCTTAAAGATGTTATTCCATCCTGACAAAAGTCCATTTTTGACATACTGAAATTTTTTCTGGCCAAGGAGTACTCGAAACTTGACCTTTCTATATATACTAGTGGACTCTTTCTTGTGTTACACTGTAAAAAAAAATTCAATTAGTCTGACGTATTTCTCATTGAGCCAATGTTAACAGACTATTGCAACAAGAATCGGACTTGGGCCATTTTAAAAATATAGATGTGACCCGTCACTAGAAAATTTTGACGGAGAGGTTAGACATATTTATCATCAGATGGAGTCTATCATTTTATATAGTTTAAAAACTTTTTAGGGAACCTTTGACCAGAAATAATAATAGAATTATTAAGATAATAATAGTAATTATAATTAGATGCGAAAGTTCGTCGAGACAAACTTTAAGTTGGCTTGAGAAAGTTTGGACCAGAATGTTTTTTGCTATGCAGTTGCTAGGATGTTATGGGTGGTCGTTATGGTGTTGCTAGGCGGTTGCTAGGGTATTCTGGGTGGTTTCTAGGCGGTTGCCTGGGTGTTCTGGGTGGTTGCTATGTTGTTGCTAGGCAGTTGCTAAGGTACTCTGGGTGGTTGCAAGGCAGTTGCTAGGATGTTATTGGTGGTCGTTATGGTGTTGCTAGGCGGTTGCTAGGGTATTCTGGGTGGTTTCTAGGCGGTTGCCTGGGTGTTCTGGGTGGTTGCTATGTTGTTGCTAGGCAGTTGCTAAGGTATTTTGGGTGGTTGCTAAGCGGTTGCTAGGGTGTTGCTAGGAGGTTGCTATGGTGTTGCTAGGTGGTTGCTAAGGTATTTTGGGTGGTTTCTAGGCGGTTGCTATGGTGTTCTGGGTGGTTGCTAGAATATTTTCAGTGGTTGCTAGTGTGTTCTGGGTGGTTGCTAGGATATTATGGGTGGTTGCCAGGGTCTTTTGGGTGGTTGCTAGGTGGTTGCTAGGGTGTTCTGGGTGGTTGCTAGGCGGTTGCAATGGTGTTCTGGGTGGTTGCTAGGATATTTTCAGTGGTTGCTATGGTCTTTTGGGTGGTTGAGGCGGTTGCTAGGGTATTTTGGGTGGTTGAGGCGGTTGTTAGGGTATTTTGGGTGGTTGCTAGAATATTTTGGGTGGTTGCTATGGTGTTGCTAGGCGGTTGTTAAGGTACTCTGGGTGGTTGCAAGGCGGTTGCTAGGGTCTTTTGGGTGGTTGCTAGGGTCTTTTGGGTGGTTGCTAGTTGGTTGCTAGGGTGTTCTGGGTGGTTGCTAGGCGGTTGCTATTGTGTTGCTAAGCGATGGCTAAGGTATTTTGGGTGGTTGCTAGGGTATTTCTATGCGGTTGCTAGGCTGTTCTGGGTGGTTGCTATGGTGTTGCTAGGTGGTTGCTAAGGTATTCTGGGTGGTTGCTAGGCAGTTGCTAGGATGTTATGGGCGGTCGTTATGGTGTTGCTAGGCGGTTGCTAGGGTATTCTGGGTGGTTTCTAGGCGGTTGCCTGGGTGTTCTGGATCGTTGCTATGTTGTTGCTAGGCAGTTGCTAAGGTATTTCGGGTGGTTGCTAGGCTGTTGCTATGGTGTTGCTAGGAGGTTGCTAGGGTGTTCTGGGTGGTTGCTATGGAGTTGCTAGGTGGTTGCTAAGGTATTCTGGGTGGTTGCTAGGCGGTTGCTATGGTGTTCTGGGTGGTTGCTAGAATATTTTCAGTGGTTGCTATGGTCTTTTGGGTGGTTGAGGTGGTTGCTAGGGTATTTTGGGTGGTTGCCAGGGTCTTTTGGGTGGTTGCTAGGTGGTTGCTAGGGTGTTTCTGAGGTATTTTGCGTGGTTGCAAGGGTGTTCTGACTGGTTGCTATGGTGTTGCTATGGTGTTCTAAGGTATTTTGGGTGGTTGCTAGGGTGTTGCTAGGCGGTTGCTAAGGTCTTTTGGGTGGTTGCTAGGCAGTTGCTAGTTTGTTCTGAGGTATTTTGGGTGGTTGCTAGGGTGTTCTGACTGGTTGCTATGGAGTTACTAGGGTTTTCTAAGGTATTTTGGGTGGTTGCTAGGGTGTTCTGATGTGGTTGCTAGGGTGGTTCTAGGGTGTCTGCTGTGGTGTTGCTATGGTGTTCTAAGGTATTTTGGGTGGTTGCTAGGGTGTTGCTTGGCGGTTGCTGAGGTATTTTGGGTGGTTGCTATGGTGTTGCTAGGCTGTTTTGGGTGGTTGCTAGGGTGTTCTGGGTGGTTGCTAGGCGGTTGCTAGGATATTTTGAGTCGTTGCTAAGGTTTTTTGGGTGGTTTCTAGGCGGTTGCTAGGGTGTTTTGGGTGGTTGCTAGGCGGTTGCTAGAATATTTTGGGTGGTTGCTAGGGTCTTTTGGGTGGTTGCTAGGGTGTTCTGAGTGGTTGCTAGGGTGTTCTGGGTGGTTGTGAGGCAGTTGCTACGGTGTTCTGAGTGGTTGCTATGGTGTTGCTAGGGTGTTCTAAGGTATTATAGGTGGTTGCTAGGGTGTTCTGGGTGGTTGTTAGGCAGTTGCTAGGGTGTTCTGAGTGGTTGATATGGTGTTCTAAGTTATTCTGGATGGTTGCTAGGGTGTTCTGGGTGGTTGCTAGGCGGTTGCTAGGTTGTTCTCAGTGGTTGCTATTGTGTTCTAGGCGGTTACACACACACACACACACACACACATACACTAACTCGATAACACTTACACACTCAGAGTTTATATGCGTTACAGTTTATAAGTTAAAATGAAGTAAATTTAGTAGTTTGAAGTTTAAATTATCTTAAAGTTTATATAAGTTTGACGTTTAAAAAGTTTAAATTAGTTTAAAGTTTAATTTAGTTTGAAGTTTAAAGTATTTGAAGTTTAAAATAGTTTGAAGTAGATAGATAGATCTATCAACCACTCAAAAGACCATAGCAACCACTAAAAATATCCCAGCAACCACCCAGAACAACATAGCAACCGCCTAGCAACCACCCAGAATACCTTAGCAACCGCCTAGCAACACCCTAGCAACCAACTAAAATATCTTAGCAACCGCCTAGCAACCACCCAGAATACCTTAGCAACCGCCTAGCAACCGCCTAGAAACCACCCAAAAGACCCTAGCAACTAAGGGTGTCACGATTCTCCAAATCCTCGATTCGATTACATTTTCGATTCTAAAGTCACGGTTCAATTCGATTCTCGATGTAAAAAAAAAAAATTTTTAAAGCACAAGCTATGCCATTTTTAGACTTTTATGCAATATAATAATATCTGACCTTTGTTCGTAATGTACCACACACTACATTGTCAAATTTAAAACGTTTATTAACAACATAATGTAACAATAACTTATATCTTCAGTCAATTGGAAACTTAAACAATATAACCTATTACCTATTATAGTCCCGGGGGCTCCCTGGACTCCTCAGAGCAGTCACAGGCGAATAGCACAGCGTTTTAAATTGGGTTCCCACAGCGTTTGCAACGCAGTACGAGAGAACGTTCTCGTAAGGGAACGTACTTGGTTACTTGCGTAACCTCGGTTCCCTTAGAGATAAGGGAACGAGTACTGCGTTGCCTTGCCGTGCTATTTCGCTCACATCAGGTACTTCACTTCAGTGGATTTAAACCTAAAGTCCTTTGGCGAGTTTTCTCTGAATTTATACACTTCAGCCGCGTCCAAATTGGTGCGCTCCAAGCGCTCCTACTCGCCATAGGTTCGTGCAGTTGCCGCAGCACAGCCAATCAGCTCGCTCAGACTAGCTATGATGCTCTCGCTGTGCAGCTGCAATGCGTTTTAAAATAAAGGCTTCAATATTCTCGAGAAAAGGAGTTTTACCTATTACAGGCAAGCCGAGCTGACGTGACATATGGGGCGTGGCAGCATCGACGATTCCATTTTTTGATTCGATAATCGAGATTGAGCATTAATTTCGATCGATTTCGATTTAAAATCGAAATCGTGACACCCTTACTAGCAACCACCCAAAATACCCTAGCAACCGCCTTGCAACCACTCAGAATACCTTAGCAACCGCCTAGCAACACAATAGCAACCACCCAGAATACCCTAGCAACCACCTAGCAACACCCTAGCAACCACCCAAAATACCTTGGCAACCGCTAACAAAACCCTAGCAACCGCCCAAAATATCTTAGCAACCACCTAGCAACACCCTAGCAACCGCCTAGCAACCACCCAAAATACCTTAGCAACTGCCTAGCAACACCATAGCAGCCACCCAGAACACCCTAGCAACCTCCTAGCAACACCCTAGCAACCGCCTAGCAACCACCCAAAATACCTTAGCAACTGCCTAGCAACAACATAGCAACCACCCAGAACACCCAGGCAACCGCCTAGAAACTACCCAGAATACCCTAGCAACCGCCTAGCAACACCATAACGACCACCCATAACATCCTAGCAACTGCCTAGCAACCACCCAGAATACCTTAGCAACCACCTAGCAACACCATAGCAACCACCCAGAACACCCTAGCAACCACCCAAAATACCTTAGCCATCGCTTAGCAACACTATAGCAACCGCCTAGCAACCACACAGAACACCCTAGAGACCACCCAAAAGACCCTAGCAACCACCCAAAACCCCCTAGCAACCACCTTGCAACCACCCAGAGTACCGTAGCAACCACCCAGAACACCCTAGCAACCTCCTAGCAACACCCTAGCAACCGCCTAGCAAGCACCCAAAATATCTTAGCAACTGCCTAGCAACAACATAGCAACACCCAAGCAACCGCCTAGCAACCACCCAGAGTACCTTAGCAACCACCTAGCAACACCATAGCAACCACCCAGAACACCCTAGCAACCTCCTAGCAACACCATAGCAACAGCCTAGCAACCACCCGAAATACCTTAGCAACTGCCTAGCAACAACATAGCAACGATCCAGAACACCCAGGCAACCGCCTAGAAACCACCCAGAATACCCTAGCAACCGCCTAGCAACACCATAACGACCGCCCATAACATCCTAGCAACTGCCTAGCAACCACCCAGAATACCTTAGCAACCACCTAGCAACACCATAGCAACCACCCAGAACAGCCTAGCAACCGCATAGAAATACCCTAGCAACCACCCAAAATACCTTAGCCATCGCTTAGCAACACAATAGCAACCGCCTAGCAACCACCCAGAACACCCTAGCAACCAACTAGCAACCACCCAAAAGACCCTAGCAACCACCCAAAAGACCCTAGCAACCGCCTTGCAACCACCCAGAATACCTTAGCAACCGCCTAGCAACACCCTAGCAACCACCCAAAATACCTTAGCAACCACCTAGCAACCGCCTAGCAACCACCCAAAAATACCTTAGCCTCCGCCTAGCAACACCATAGCAACAACCAAGAACACCATAGCAAACGCCTAGCAACACCATAGCAACCACCCAGAACACCCTATCAACCATCTAGCAACACCCTAGCAACCACCCAAAACACCCTAGTAACCATCCATAACACCATAACCAACCACCCAAAATACCCTAGCAACCGCCTAGCAACCACCCAGAACACCCTAGCCTCCGCCTAGCAACACCATAGCAACCACCCAAAATACCCTAGCAACCACCCAGAACACCCTAGTAATCAACCATAACATCCTAGCAACCACCCAGAACACCCTAACAACCAACCAAAATACCCTAGCAACCACCTAGCAACCACCCAAAAGACCATAGCAACCACTGAAAATATCCTAGCAACACCATAGCAACCGCCTAGAAACGCCCTAGCAACCACCCAAAATACCTTAGCAACCGCTTAGCAACACCCTAGCAACCACCTAGCAACCACCCAAAAGACCCTAGCAACCACCCAAAATACCCTAGCAACCGCCTTGCAACCACCCAGAGTACCTTAGCAACTGCCTAGCAACAACATAGCAACCACCCAAAATACCCTAGCAACCGCCTTGCAACCACCCAGAATACCCTAGCAACCACCTAGCAACACCCTAGCAACCACCCAAAATACCTTAGCAACCGCTAACAAAACCCTAGCAACCGCCCGAAATATCTTAGCAAGCAACTGCCTAGCAACCACCCAAAATACCTTAGCCTCCGCCTAGCAACCGCCTAGCAACCACCCAGAACACCCTAGCAACCACCTAGCAACTCCATAGCAACCACCCAGAACACCCTATCAACCATCTAGCAACACCCTAGCAACCACCCAAAACACCCTAGTAACCATCCATAACACCATAGCCAACCACCCAGAAGACCCTAGCAACCACCCAAAATACCCTAGCAACCGCCTAGCAACCACCCAGAACACCCTAGTAATCAACCATAACATCATTGCAACCACCCAGAACACCCTAACAACCACCCAAAATACCCTAGCAACCGCCTAGCAACCACCCAAAAGACCATAGCAACCACTGAAAATATCCTAGCAACACCATAGCAACCGCCTAGCAAACACCCAGAATACCTTAGCAACCGCCTAGCAACACCATAGGTTTTGTACTTTTTGCAGTGCATTGCACACCAGAACTAACTCATTCCCATGTTAATTAAAGACATAGAGAGATTTCTCTTTAATGAACATGGCAATGAGTTATTTCTGGTGTGCAATGCAATGCAATGCGAAAAGTGCATATGTTATTCTTCAGTGCACAACGTTAGATCGTTAATGCAATGCAATGCAATGCAATGCAATGCAGTGCAAAGCAAAACAAGGCAATGCAATGCAACCACACGTTATGTCTTTAATCAACATGGGAATGAGTTAGTTCTGGTGTGCAATGCTGAGAAAAAAGTGCATAAAAAAGTGCATAACGTTAGTGCAATGCAATGCAATGCAACAACACACGTTATCTCTTTAATGAACATGGGAATGACAGTTCTGGTGTGCAATGCAATGCAAAAAGTGCATAACCTATATGTTATTCTTCAGTGCACAACGGTTAGATCGTTTGTGCAATGCAATGCAACAACACATATCTCTTTAATGAACATGGGAAGGATTTAGTTCTGGTGTGCAATGTGAAAAGTGCATATGTTATTCTTCAGTGCACAACGTTAGATCGTTAATGCAATGCAATGCAATGCAATGCAATGCAATGCAATGCAATGCAAAGCAATGCAATGCAATGCAATTCAAAGCAATGCAATGCAATGCAATGCAATGAAATGCAATGCAACCACACATTATGTCTTTAATCAACATGGGAATGAGTTAGTTCTGATGTGCAATGCAATGCAATGTGAAAAGTGCATATGTTATTCTTCAGTGCACAACGTTAGATCGTTAATGCAATGCAATGCAGTGCAAAGCAAAGCAAAACAAGTCAATGCATTGCATTGCATTGCATTGCAATGCAATGCAGTGCAAAGCAAAGCAAAGCAAAGCAAAGCAAAGCAAAGCAAAGCAAAACAAGGCAATGCAATGCAATGCAATGCAATGCAATGCAATGCAATGCAATGCAATGCAATGCAATGCAAAGCAATGCAATGCAAAGCAATGCAATGCAATGCAGTGCAAAGCAAAACAAGGCAATGCAATGCAATGCAATGCAACCACACATTATGTCTTTAATCAACATGGGAATGAGTTAGTTCTGATGTGCAATGCAATGTGAAAAGTGCATATGTTATTCTTCAGTGCACAACGTTAGATCGTTAATGCAATGCAATGCAATGAAGTGCAAAGCAAAGCAAAACAAGTCAATGCAATGCAATGCAATGCAATGCAATGCAATGCAATGCAATGCAAAGCAATGCAATGCAATGCAAAGCAATGCAATGCAATGCAATGCAGTGCAAAGCAAAGCAAAGCAAAGCAAAGCAAGGCAATGCAATGCAATGCAATGCAAAGCAATGCAATGCAAAGCAATGCAAAGCAATGCAATGCAATGCAATGCAATGCAATGCAATGCAATGCAATGCAATGCAAAGCAATGCAATGCAATGCAGTGCAAAGCAAAACAAGGCAAGGCAATGCAATGCAATGCAATGCAATCGTTAGTGCAGTGCAATGCGAAAAGTACATGTGTTATTTTCCAGTTCACAACGTTAGATCGTTAATGCAATGCAATGCAATGAAGTGCAAAGCAAAGCAAAGCAAAACAAGGCAATGCAATGCAATGCAATGCAATGCAATGCAATGCAATGCAATGCAATGCAAAGCAATGCAATGCAATGCAATGCAATGCAAAGCAAAGCAATGCAATGCAATGCAGTGCAAAGCAAAGCAAAGCAAAGCAAAGCAAAGCAAGGCAATGCAATGCAATGCAATGCAATGCAAAGCAATGCAATGCAAAGCAATGAAGGCAATGCAATGCAATGCAATGCAATGCAATGCAATGCAATGCAAAGCAATGCAATGCAATGCAGTGCAAAGCAAAACAAGGCAAGGCAAGGCAATGCAATGCAATGCAATGCAATCGTTAGTGCAGTGCAATGCGAAAAGTACATGTGTTATTTTCCAGTTCACAACGTTAGATCGTTAGTGCAATGCAATGCAATGCAATGCAATACAATGCAATGTGCAATGCAACAACACACGTTATGTCTTTAATCAACATGGGAATGAGTTAGTTCTGGTGTGCAACCGCAATGCAATGGTGTGCAATTTAATGCAATGCGAAAAGTGCATATTGTTATTCAGTGCACAACGTCAGATCGTGTGTTGTGTGTCAGATCAACACACATAGTTATGTATTTAATGAACATGGGAATGAGTTTGATCCGGTGTGCAATGCAATGCAATGTAAGAAGTGCATAACCCGTTACTCTTCAGTAAACAACGTTAGATCGTTAGTGCAATGCAATGCAACAACACATGTTATGTCTTTAATCAACATGGGAATGAGTTAGTTCTGGTGTGCAATTTAATGCATTGTAAAAAGTGCATAACTTATATGTTATTCTTCAGTGCACAACGTTAGATCTTTAGTGCAATGCAATGCAACAACACACTTTATCTCTTCTTTGAACATGGGAATGAGTTAGTTCTGGTGTGCAATTTAATGCAATGTAAAAAGTGCATAACCTGTATGTTATTCTTCAGTGCACAACGTTTGTGCAATGCAATGCAATAACACTCATAATGAACCTGGGAATGATTTTGTTCTGGTGTGCAATGCACTGCAGTGCGAGAAGTGCATAATCTGTATGTTATGCTTTCAAGTTGCACAACGTTAGATCGTTAGTGTAATGCAATGCAAGAAGTGCATAGCCTATGTTTCTTTAATGATGCTCAACGTTAGATCGTTTGTGCAAAGCACAATGGTACGCTTTTGACCTACTGAACATATTTCTGGCCAAAGAGTCCTTAAAGATGTTATTCCATCCTGACAAAAGTCCATTTTTGACATACTGAAATTTTTTCTGGCCAAGGAGTACTCGAAACTTGACCTTTCTATATATACTAGTGGACTCTTTCTTGTGTTACACTGTAAAAAAAAATTCAATTAGTCTGACGTATTTCTCATTGAGCCAATGTTAACAGACTATTGCAACAAGAATCGGACTTGGGCCATTTTAAAAATATAGATGTGACCCGTCACTAGAAAATTTTGACGGAGAGGTTAGACATATTTATCATCAGATGGAGTCTATAATTTTATATAGTTTAAAAACTTTTTAGGGAACCTTTGACCAGAAATAATAATAGAATTATTAAGATAATAATAGTAATTATAATTAGATGCGAAAGTTCGTCGAGACAAACTTTAAGTTGGCTTGAGAAAGTTTGGACCAGAATGTTTTTTGCTATGCAGTTGCTAGGATGTTATGGGTGGTCGTTATGGTGTTGCTAGGCGGTTGCTAGGGTATTCTGGGTGGTTTCTAGGCGGTTGCCTGGGTGTTCTGGGTGGTTGCTATGTTGTTGCTAGGCAGTTGCTAAGGTACTCTGGGTGGTTGCAAGGCAGTTGCTAGGATGTTATTGGTGGTCGTTATGGTGTTGCTAGGCGGTTGCTAGGGTATTCTGGGTGGTTTCTAGGCGGTTGCCTGGGTGTTCTGGGTGGTTGCTATGTTGTTGCTAGGCAGTTGCTAAGGTATTTTGGGTGGTTGCTAAGCGGTTGCTAGGGTGTTGCTAGGAGGTTGCTATGGTGTTGCTAGGTGGTTGCTAAGGTATTTTGGGTGGTTTCTAGGCGGTTGCTATGGTGTTCTGGGTGGTTGCTAGAATATTTTCAGTGGTTGCTAGTGTGTTCTGGGTGGTTGCTAGGATATTATGGGTGGTTGCCAGGGTCTTTTGGGTGGTTGCTAGGTGGTTGCTAGGGTGTTCTGGGTGGTTGCTAGGCGGTTGCAATGGTGTTCTGGGTGGTTGCTAGGATATTTTCAGTGGTTGCTATGGTCTTTTGGGTGGTTGAGGCGGTTGCTAGGGTATTTTGGGTGGTTGAGGCGGTTGTTAGGGTATTTTGGGTGGTTGCTAGAATATTTTGGGTGGTTGCTATGGTGTTGCTAGGCGGTTGTTAAGGTACTCTGGGTGGTTGCAAGGCGGTTGCTAGGGTCTTTTGGGTGGTTGCTAGGGTCTTTTGGGTGGTTGCTAGTTGGTTGCTAGGGTGTTCTGGGTGGTTGCTAGGCGGTTGCTATTGTGTTGCTAAGCGATGGCTAAGGTATTTTGGGTGGTTGCTAGGGTATTTCTATGCGGTTGCTAGGCTGTTCTGGGTGGTTGCTATGGTGTTGCTAGGTGGTTGCTAAGGTATTCTGGGTGGTTGCTAGGCAGTTGCTAGGATGTTATGGGCGGTCGTTATGGTGTTGCTAGGCGGTTGCTAGGGTATTCTGGGTGGTTTCTAGGCGGTTGCCTGGGTGTTCTGGATCGTTGCTATGTTGTTGCTAGGCAGTTGCTAAGGTATTTCGGGTGGTTGCTAGGCTGTTGCTATGGTGTTGCTAGGAGGTTGCTAGGGTGTTCTGGGTGGTTGCTATGGTGTTGCTAGGTGGTTGCTAAGGTATTCTGGGTGGTTGCTAGGCGGTTGCTATGGTGTTCTGGGTGGTTGCTAGAATATTTTCAGTGGTTGCTATGGTCTTTTGGGTGGTTGAGGTGGTTGCTAGGGTATTTTGGGTGGTTGCCAGGGTCTTTTGGGTGGTTGCTAGGTGGTTGCTAGGGTGTTTCTGAGGTATTTTGCGTGGTTGCAAGGGTGTTCTGACTGGTTGCTATGGTGTTGCTATGGTGTTCTAAGGTATTTTGGGTGGTTGCTAGGGTGTTGCTAGGCGGTTGCTAAGGTCTTTTGGGTGGTTGCTAGGCAGTTGCTAGTTTGTTCTGAGGTATTTTGGGTGGTTGCTAGGGTGTTCTGACTGGTTGCTATGGAGTTACTAGGGTTTTCTAAGGTATTTTGGGTGGTTGCTAGGGTGTTCTGAGTGTCTGCTGTGGTGTTGCAATGGTGTTCTAAGGTATTTTGGGTGGTTGCTAGGGTGTTGCTTGGCGGTTGCTAAGGTATTTTGGGTGGTTGCTATGGTGTTGCTAGGCTGTTTTGGGTGGTTGCTAGGGTGTTCTGGGTGGTTGCTAGGCGGTTGCTAGGATATTTTGAGTCGTTGCTAAGGTTTTTTGGGTGGTTTCTAGGCGGTTGCTAGGGTGTTTTGGGTGGTTGCTAGGCGGTTGCTAGAATATTTTGGGTGGTTGCTAGGGTCTTTTGGGTGGTTGCTAGGGTGTTCTGAGTGGTTGCTAGGGTGTTCTGGGTGGTTGTGAGGCAGTTGCTACGGTGTTCTGAGTGGTTGCTATGGTGTTGCTAGGGTGTTCTACGGTATTATAGTTGGTTGCTAGGGTGTTCTGGGTGGTTGTTAGGCAGTTGCTAGGGTGTTCTGAGTGGTTGATATGGTGTTCTAAGTTATTCTGGATGGTTGCTAGGGTGTTCTGGGTGGTTGCTAGGCGGTTGCTAGGTTGTTCTCAGTGGTTGCTATTGTGTTCTAGGCGGTTACACACACACACACACACACACACATACACTAACTCGATAACACTTACACACTCAGAGTTTATATGCGTTACAGTTTATAAGTTAAAATGAAGTAAATTTAGTAGTTTGAAGTTTAAATTATCTTACAGTTTATATAAGTTTGACGTTTAAAAAGTTTAAATTAGTTTAAAGTTTAATTTAGTTTGAAGTTTAAAGTATTTGAAGTTTAAAATAGTTTGAAGTAGATAGATAGATCTATCAACCACTCAAAAGACCATAGCAACCACTAAAAATATCCCAGCAACCACCCAGAACAACATAGCAACCGCCTAGCAACCACCCAGAATACCTTAGCAACCGCCTAGCAACACCCTAGCAACCAACTAAAATATCTTAGCAACCGCCTAGCAACCACCCAGAATACCTTAGCAACCGCCTAGCAACCGCCTAGAAACCACCCAAAAGACCCTAGCAACTAAGGGTGTCACGATTCTCCAAATCCTCGATTCGATTACATTTTCGATTCTAAAGTCACGGTTCAATTCGATTCTCGATGTAAAAAAAAAAAAATTTTAAAGCACAAGCTATGCCATTTTTAGACTTTTATGCAATATAATAATATCTGACCTTTGTTCGTAATGTACCACACACTACATTGTCAAATTTAAAACGTTTATTAACAACATAATGTAACAATAACTTATATCTTCAGTCAATTGGAAACTTAAACAATATAACCTATTACCTATTATAGTCCCGGGGGCTCCCTGGACTCCTCAGAGCAGTCACAGGCGAATAGCACAGCGTTTTAAATTGGGTTCCCACAGCGCTTGCAACGCAGTACGAGAGAACGTTCTCGTAAGGGAACGTACTTGGTTACTTGCGTAACCTCGGTTCCCTTAGAGATAAGGGAACGAGTACTGCGTTGCCTTGCCGTGCTATTTCGCTCACATCAGGTACTTCACTTCAGTGGATTTAAACCTAAAGTCCTTTGGCGAGTTTTCTCTGAATTTATACACTTCAGCCGCGTCCAAACTGGTGCGCTCCAAGCGCTCCTACTCGCCATAGGTTCGTGCAGTTGCCGCAGCACAGCCAATCAGCTCGCTCAGACTAGCTATGATGCTCTCGCTGTGCAGCTGCAATGCGTTTTAAAATAAAGGCTTCAATATTCTCGAGAAAAGGAGTTTTACCTATTACAGGCAAGCCGAGCTGACGTGACATATGGGGCGTGGCAGCATCGACGATTCCATTTTTTGATTCGATAATCGAGATTGAGCATTAATTTCGATCGATTTCGATTTAAAATCGAAATCGTGACACCCTTACTAGCAACCACCCAAAATACCCTAGCAACCGCCTTGCAACCACTCAGAATACCTTAGCAACCGCCTAGCAACACAATAGCAACCACCCAGAATACCCTAGCAACCACCTAGCAACACCCTAGCAACCACCCAAAATACCTTGGCAACCGCTAACAAAACCCTAGCAACCGCCCAAAATATCTTAGCAACCACCTAGCAACACCCTAGCAACCGCCTAGCAACCACCCAAAATACCTTAGCAACTGCCTAGCAACACCATAGCAGCCACCCAGAACACCCTAGCAACCTCCTAGCAACACCCTAGCAACCGCCTAGCAACCACCCAAAATACCTTAGCAACTGCCTAGCAACAACATAGCAACCACCCAGAACACCCAGGCAACCGCCTAGAAACTACCCAGAATACCCTAGCAACCGCCTAGCAACACCATAACGACCACCCATAACATCCTAGCAACTGCCTAGCAACCACCCAGAATACCTTAGCAACCACCTAGCAACACCATAGCAACCACCCAGAACACCCTAGCAACCACCCAAAATACCTTAGCCATCGCTTAGCAACACTATAGCAACCGCCTAGCAACCACACAGAACACCCTAGAGACCACCCAAAAGACCCTAGCAACCACCCAAAACCCCCTAGCAACCACCTTGCAACCACCCAGAGTACCGTAGCAACCACCCAGAACACCCTAGCAACCTCCTAGCAACACCCTAGCAACCGCCTAGCAAGCACCCAAAATATCTTAGCAACTGCCTAGCAACAACATAGCAACACCCAAGCAACCGCCTAGCAACCACCCAGAGTACCTTAGCAACCACCTAGCAACACCATAGCAACCACCCAGAACACCCTAGCAACCAACCCAAAATACCCTAGCAACAGCCTTGCAACCACCCAAAAGATTCTAGCAACCGCCTAGCAACCACCCAGAATACCTTAGCAACCGCCTAGCAACACCCTAGCAACCACCCAAAATACCTTAGCAACCACCTAGCAACCGCCTAGCAACCACCCAAAAATACCTTAGCCTCCGCCTAGCAACACCATAGCAACAACCAAGAACACCATAGCAAACGCCTAGCAACACCATAGCAACCACCCAGAACACCCTATCAACCATCTAGCAACACCCTAGCAACCACCCAAAACACCCTAGTAACCATCCATAACACCATAACCAACCACCCAAAATACCCTAGCAACCGCCTAGCAACCACCCAGAACACCCTAGCCTCCGCCTAGCAACACCATAGCAATAACCAAGAACACCATAGCAAACGCCTAGCAACACCATAGCAACCACCCAGAACACCCTATCAACCATCTAGCAACACCCTAGCAACCACCCAAAACATCCTAGTAACCATCCATAACACCATAACCAACCACCCAAAATACCCTAGCAACCGCCTAGCAACCACCCAGAACACCCTAGCCTCCGCCTAGCAACACCATAGCAACCACCCAGAACACCCTAGTAATCAACCATAACATCCTAGCAACCACCCAGAACACCCTAACAACCAACCAAAATACCCTAGCAACCGCCTAGCAACCACCCAAAAGACCATAGCAACCACTGAAAATATCCTAGCAACACCATAGCAACCGCATAGAAACACCCTAGCAACCACCCAAAATACCTTAGCAACCGCTTAGCAACACCCTAGCAACCACCTAGCAACCACCCAAAAGACCCTAGCAACCACCCAAAATACCCTAGCAACCGCCTTGCAACCACCCAGAATACCCTAGCAACCACCTAGCAACACCCTAGCAACCACCCAAAATACCTTAGCAACCGCTAACAAAACCCTAGCAACCGCCCGAAATATCTTAGCAAGCAACTGCCTAGCAACCACCCAAAATACCTTAGCCTCCGCCTAGCAACCGCCTAGCAACCACCCAGAACACCCTAGCAACCACCTAGCAACTCCATAGCAACCACCCAGAACACCCTATCAACCATCTAGCAACACCCTAGCAACCACCCAAAACACCCTAGTAACCATCCATAACACCATAGCCAACCACCCAGAAGACCCTAGCAACCACCCAAAATACCCTAGCAACCGCCTAGCAACCACCCAGAACACCCTAGTAATCAACCATAACATCATTGCAACCACCCAGAACACCCTAACAACCACCCAAAATACCCTAGCAACCGCCTAGCAACCACCCAAAAGACCATAGCAACCACTGAAAATATCCTAGCAACACCATAGCAACCGCCTAGCAAACACCCAGAATACCTTAGCAACCGCCTAGCAACACCATAGGTTTTGTACTTTTTGCAGTGCATTGCACACCAGAACTAACTCATTCCCATGTTAATTAAAGACATAGAGAGATTTCTCTTTAATGAACATGGCAATGAGTTATTTCTGGTGTGCAATGCAATGCAATGCGAAAAGTGCATATGTTATTCTTCAGTGCACAACGTTAGATCGTTAATGCAATGCAATGCAATGCAATGCAATGCAGTGCAAAGCAAAACAAGGCAATGCAATGCAACCACGCGTTATGTCTTTAATCAACATGGGAATGAGTTAGTTCTGGTGTGCAATGCTGAGAAAAAAGTGCATAAAAAAGTGCATAACGTTAGTGCAATGCAATGCAATGCAACAACACACGTTATCTCTTTAATGAACATGGGAATGACAGTTCTGGTGTGCAATGCAATGCAAAAAGTGCATAACCTATATGTTATTCTTCAGTGCACAACGGTTAGATCGTTTGTGCAATGCAATGCAACAACACATATCTCTTTAATGAACATGGGAAGGATTTAGTTCTGGTGTGCAATGTGAAAAGTGCATATGTTATTCTTCAGTGCACAACGTTAGATCGTTAATGCAATGCAATGCAATGCAATGCAATGCAATGCAAAGCAATGCAATGCAATGCAATTCAAAGCAATGCAATGCAATGCAATGCAATGAAATGCAATGCAACCACACATTATGTCTTTAATCAACATGGGAATGAGTTAGTTCTGATGTGCAATGCAATGCAATGTGAAAAGTGCATATGTTATTCTTCAGTGCACAACGTTAGATCGTTAATGCAATGCAATGCAGTGCAAAGCAAAGCAAAACAAGTCAATGCATTGCATTGCATTGCATTGCAATGCAATGCAGTGCAAAGCAAAGCAAAGCAAAGCAAAACAAGGCAATGCAATGCAATGCAATGCAATGCAATGCAATGCAATGCAATGCAATGCAATGCAAAGCAATGCAATGCAAAGCAATGCAATGCAATGCAGTGCAAAGCAAAACAAGGCAATGCAATGCAATGCAATGCAATGCAACCACACATTATGTCTTTAATCAACATGGGAATGAGTTAGTTCTGATGTGCAATGCAATGTGAAAAGTGCATATGTTATTCTTCAGTGCACAACGTTAGATCGTTAATGCAATGCAATGCAATGAAGTGCAAAGCAAAGCAAAACAAGTCAATGCAATGCAATGCAATGCAATGCAATGCAATGCAATGCAAAGCAATGCAATGCAATGCAAAGCAATGCAATGCAATGCAATGCAGTGCAAAGCAAAGCAAAGCAAAGCAAAGCAAGGCAATGCAATGCAATGCAATGCAAAGCAATGCAAAGCAATGCAATGCAATGCAATGCAATGCAATGCAATGCAATGCAAAGCAATGCAATGCAATGCAGTGCAAAGCAAAACAAGGCAAGGCAAGGCAATGCAATGCAATGCAATGCAATCGTTAGTGCAGTGCAATGCGAAAAGTACATGTGTTATTTTCCAGTTCACAACGTTAGATCGTTAATGCAATGCAATGCAATGAAGTGCAAAGCAAAGCAAAGCAAAACAAGGCAATGCAATGCAATGCAATGCAATGCAATGCAATGCAATGCAATGCAATGCAATGCAAAGCAATGCAATGCAATGCAAAGCAAAGCAATGCAATGCAATGCAGTGCAAAGCAAAGCAAAGCAAAGCAAGGCAATGCAATGCAATGCAATGCAATGCAAAGCAATGCAATGCAAAGCAATGCAAAGCAATGCAATGCAATGCAATGCAATGCAATGCAATGCAATGCAAAGCAATGCAATGCAATGCAGTGCAAAGCAAAACAAGGCAAGGCAAGGCAATGCAATGCAATGCAATCGTTAGTGCAGTGCAATGCGAAAAGTACATGTGTTATTTTCCAGTTCACAACGTTAGATCGTTAGTGCAATGCAATGCAATGCAATGCAATACAATGCAATGTGCAATGCAACAACACACGTTATGTCTTTAATCAACATGGGAATGAGTTAGTTCTGGTGTGCAACCGCAATGCAATGGTGTGCAATTTAATGCAATGCGAAAAGTGCATATTGTTATTCAGTGCACAACGTCAGATCGTGTGTTGTGTGTCAGATCAACACACATAGTTATGTATTTAATGAACATGGGAATGAGTTTGATCCGGTGTGCAATGCAATGCAATGTAAGAAGTGCATAACCCGTTACTCTTCAGTAAACAACGTTAGATCGTTAGTGCAATGCAATGCAACAACACATGTTATGTCTTTAATCAACATGGGAATGAGTTAGTTCTGGTGTGCAATTTAATGCATTGTAAAAAGTGCATAACTTATATGTTATTCTTCAGTGCACAACGTTAGATCTTTAGTGCAATGCAATGCAACAACACACTTTATCTCTTCTTTGAACATGGGAATGAGTTAGTTCTGGTGTGCAATTTAATGCAATGTAAAAAGTGCATAACCTGTATGTTATTCTTCAGTGCACAACGTTTGTGCAATGCAATGCAATAACACTCATAATGAACCTGGGAATGATTTTGTTCTGGTGTGCAATGCACTGCAGTGCGAGAAGTGCATAATCTGTATGTTATGCTTTCAAGTTGCACAACGTTAGATCGTTAGTGTAATGCAATGCAAGAAGTGCATAGCCTATGTTTCTTTAATGATGCTCAACGTTAGATCGTTTGTGCAAAGCACAATGGTACGCTTTTGACCTACTGAACATATTTCTGGCCAAAGAGTCCTTAAAGATGTTATTCCATCCTGACAAAAGTCCATTTTTGACATACTGAAATTTTTTCTGGCCAAGGAGTACTCGAAACTTGACCTTTCTATATATACTAGTGGACTCTTTCTTGTGTTACACTGTAAAAAAAAATTCAATTAGTCTGACGTATTTCTCATTGAGCCAATGTTAACAGACTATTGCAACAAGAATCGGACTTGGGCCATTTTAAAAATATAGATGTGACCCGTCACTAGAAAATTTTGACGGAGAGGTTAGACATATTTATCATCAGATGGAGTCTATCATTTTATATAGTTTAAAAACTTTTTAGGGAACCTTTGACCAGAAATAATAATAGAATTATTAAGATAATAATAGTAATTATAATTAGATGCGAAAGTTCGTCGAGACAAACTTTAAGTTGGCTTGAGAAAGTTTGGACCAGAATGTTTTTTGCTATGCAGTTGCTAGGATGTTATGGGTGGTCGTTATGGTGTTGCTAGGCGGTTGCTAGGGTATTCTGGGTGGTTTCTAGGCGGTTGCCTGGGTGTTCTGGGTGGTTGCTATGTTGTTGCTAGGCAGTTGCTAAGGTACTCTGGGTGGTTGCAAGGCAGTTGCTAGGATGTTATTGGTGGTCGTTATGGTGTTGCTAGGCGGTTGCTAGGGTATTCTGGGTGGTTTCTAGGCGGTTGCCTGGGTGTTCTGGGTGGTTGCTATGTTGTTGCTAGGCAGTTGCTAAGGTATTTTGGGTGGTTGCTAAGCGGTTGCTAGGGTGTTGCTAGGAGGTTGCTATGGTGTTGCTAGGTGGTTGCTAAGGTATTTTGGGTGGTTTCTAGGCGGTTGCTATGGTGTTCTGGGTGGTTGCTAGAATATTTTCAGTGGTTGCTAGTGTGTTCTGGGTGGTTGCTAGGATATTATGGGTGGTTGCCAGGGTCTTTTGGGTGGTTGCTAGGTGGTTGCTAGGGTGTTCTGGGTGGTTGCTAGGCGGTTGCAATGGTGTTCTGGGTGGTTGCTAGGATATTTTCAGTGGTTGCTATGGTCTTTTGGGTGGTTGAGGCGGTTGCTAGGGTATTTTGGGTGGTTGAGGCGGTTGTTAGGGTATTTTGGGTGGTTGCTAGAATATTTTGGGTGGTTGCTATGGTGTTGCTAGGCGGTTGTTAAGGTACTCTGGGTGGTTGCAAGGCGGTTGCTAGGGTCTTTTGGGTGGTTGCTAGGGTCTTTTGGGTGGTTGCTAGTTGGTTGCTAGGGTGTTCTGGGTGGTTGCTAGGCGGTTGCTATTGTGTTGCTAAGCGATGGCTAAGGTATTTTGGGTGGTTGCTAGGGTATTTCTATGCGGTTGCTAGGCTGTTCTGGGTGGTTGCTATGGTGTTGCTAGGTGGTTGCTAAGGTATTCTGGGTGGTTGCTAGGCAGTTGCTAGGATGTTATGGGCGGTCGTTATGGTGTTGCTAGGCGGTTGCTAGGGTATTCTGGGTGGTTTCTAGGCGGTTGCCTGGGTGTTCTGGATCGTTGCTATGTTGTTGCTAGGCAGTTGCTAAGGTATTTCGGGTGGTTGCTAGGCTGTTGCTATGGTGTTGCTAGGAGGTTGCTAGGGTGTTCTGGGTGGTTGCTATGGAGTTGCTAGGTGGTTGCTAAGGTATTCTGGGTGGTTGCTAGGCGGTTGCTATGGTGTTCTGGGTGGTTGCTAGAATATTTTCAGTGGTTGCTATGGTCTTTTGGGTGGTTGAGGTGGTTGCTAGGGTATTTTGGGTGGTTGCCAGGGTCTTTTGGGTGGTTGCTAGGTGGTTGCTAGGGTGTTTCTGAGGTATTTTGCGTGGTTGCAAGGGTGTTCTGACTGGTTGCTATGGTGTTGCTATGGTGTTCTAAGGTATTTTGGGTGGTTGCTAGGGTGTTGCTAGGCGGTTGCTAAGGTCTTTTGGGTGGTTGCTAGGCAGTTGCTAGTTTGTTCTGAGGTATTTTGGGTGGTTGCTAGGGTGTTCTGACTGGTTGCTATGGAGTTACTAGGGTTTTCTAAGGTATTTTGGGTGGTTGCTAGGGTGTTCTGATGTGGTTGCTAGGGTGGTTCTAGGGTGTCTGCTGTGGTGTTGCTATGGTGTTCTAAGGTATTTTGGGTGGTTGCTAGGGTGTTGCTTGGCGGTTGCTAAGGTATTTTGGGTGGTTGCTATGGTGTTGCTAGGCTGTTTTGGGTGGTTGCTAGGGTGTTCTGGGTGGTTGCTAGGCGGTTGCTAGGATATTTTGAGTCGTTGCTAAGGTTTTTTGGGTGGTTTCTAGGCGGTTGCTAGGGTGTTTTGGGTGGTTGCTAGGCGGTTGCTAGAATATTTTGGGTGGTTGCTAGGGTCTTTTGGGTGGTTGCTAGGGTGTTCTGAGTGGTTGCTAGGGTGTTCTGGGTGGTTGTGAGGCAGTTGCTACGGTGTTCTGAGTGGTTGCTATGGTGTTGCTAGGGTGTTCTAAGGTATTATAGGTGGTTGCTAGGGTGTTCTGGGTGGTTGTTAGGCAGTTGCTAGGGTGTTCTGAGTGGTTGATATGGTGTTCTAAGTTATTCTGGATGGTTGCTAGGGTGTTCTGGGTGGTTGCTAGGCGGTTGCTAGGTTGTTCTCAGTGGTTGCTATTGTGTTCTAGGCGGTTACACACACACACACACACACACACATACACTAACTCGATAACACTTACACACTCAGAGTTTATATGCGTTACAGTTTATAAGTTAAAATGAAGTAAATTTAGTAGTTTGAAGTTTAAATTATCTTAAAGTTTATATAAGTTTGACGTTTAAAAAGTTTAAATTAGTTTAAAGTTTAATTTAGTTTGAAGTTTAAAGTATTTGAAGTTTAAAATAGTTTGAAGTAGATAGATAGATCTATCAACCACTCAAAAGACCATAGCAACCACTAAAAATATCCCAGCAACCACCCAGAACAACATAGCAACCGCCTAGCAACCACCCAGAATACCTTAGCAACCGCCTAGCAACACCCTAGCAACCAACTAAAATATCTTAGCAACCGCCTAGCAACCACCCAGAATACCTTAGCAACCGCCTAGCAACCGCCTAGAAACCACCCAAAAGACCCTAGCAACTAAGGGTGTCACGATTCTCCAAATCCTCGATTCGATTACATTTTCGATTCTAAAGTCACGGTTCAATTCGATTCTCGATGTAAAAAAAAAAAATTTTTAAAGCACAAGCTATGCCATTTTTAGACTTTTATGCAATATAATAATATCTGACCTTTGTTCGTAATGTACCACACACTACATTGTCAAATTTAAAACGTTTATTAACAACATAATGTAACAATAACTTATATCTTCAGTCAATTGGAAACTTAAACAATATAACCTATTACCTATTATAGTCCCGGGGGCTCCCTGGACTCCTCAGAGCAGTCACAGGCGAATAGCACAGCGTTTTAAATTGGGTTCCCACAGCGCTTGCAACGCAGTACGAGAGAACGTTCTCGTAAGGGAACGTACTTGGTTACTTGCGTAACCTCGGTTCCCTTAGAGATAAGGGAACGAGTACTGCGTTGCCTTGCCGTGCTATTTCGCTCACATCAGGTACTTCACTTCAGTGGATTTAAACCTAAAGTCCTTTGGCGAGTTTTCTCTGAATTTATACACTTCAGCCGCGTCCAAATTGGTGCGCTCCAAGCGCTCCTACTCGCCATAGGTTCGTGCAGTTGCCGCAGCACAGCCAATCAGCTCGCTCAGACTAGCTATGATGCTCTCGCTGTGCAGCTGCAATGCGTTTTAAAATAAAGGCTTCAATATTCTCGAGAAAAGGAGTTTTACCTATTACAGGCAAGCCGAGCTGACGTGACATATGGGGCGTGGCAGCATCGACGATTCCATTTTTTGATTCGATAATCGAGATTGAGCATTAATTTCGATCGATTTCGATTTAAAATCGAAATCGTGACACCCTTACTAGCAACCACCCAAAATACCCTAGCAACCGCCTTGCAACCACTCAGAATACCTTAGCAACCGCCTAGCAACACAATAGCAACCACCCAGAATACCCTAGCAACCACCTAGCAACACCCTAGCAACCACCCAAAATACCTTGGCAACCGCTAACAAAACCCTAGCAACCGCCCAAAATATCTTAGCAACCACCTAGCAACACCCTAGCAACCGCCTAGCAACCACCCAAAATACCTTAGCAACTGCCTAGCAACACCATAGCAGCCACCCAGAACACCCTAGCAACCTCCTAGCAACACCCTAGCAACCGCCTAGCAACCACCCAAAATACCTTAGCAACTGCCTAGCAACAACATAGCAACCACCCAGAACACCCAGGCAACCGCCTAGAAACTACCCAGAATACCCTAGCAACCGCCTAGCAACACCATAACGACCACCCATAACATCCTAGCAACTGCCTAGCAACCACCCAGAATACCTTAGCAACCACCTAGCAACACCATAGCAACCACCCAGAACACCCTAGCAACCACCCAAAATACCTTAGCCATCGCTTAGCAACACTATAGCAACCGCCTAGCAACCACACAGAACACCCTAGAGACCACCCAAAAGACCCTAGCAACCACCCAAAACCCCCTAGCAACCACCTTGCAACCACCCAGAGTACCGTAGCAACCACCCAGAACACCCTAGCAACCTCCTAGCAACACCCTAGCAACCGCCTAGCAAGCACCCAAAATATCTTAGCAACTGCCTAGCAACAACATAGCAACACCCAAGCAACCGCCTAGCAACCACCCAGAGTACCTTAGCAACCACCTAGCAACACCATAGCAACCACCCAGAACACCCTAGCAACCAACCCAAAATACCCTAGCAACAGCCTTGCAACCACCCAAAAGATTCTAGCAACCGCCTAGCAACCACCCAGAATACCTTAGCAACCGCCTAGCAACACCCTAGCAACCACCCAAAATACCTTAGCAACCACCTAGCAACCGCCTAGCAACCACCCAAAAATACCTTAGCCTCCGCCTAGCAACACCATAGCAACAACCAAGAACACCATAGCAAACGCCTAGCAACACCATAGCAACCACCCAGAACACCCTATCAACCATCTAGCAACACCCTAGCAACCACCCAAAACACCCTAGTAACCATCCATAACACCATAACCAACCACCCAAAATACCCTAGCAACCGCCTAGCAACCACCCAGAACACCCTAGCCTCCGCCTAGCAACACCATAGCAATAACCAAGAACACCATAGCAAACGCCTAGCAACACCATAGCAACCACCCAGAACACCCTATCAACCATCTAGCAACACCCTAGCAACCACCCAAAACATCCTAGTAACCATCCATAACACCATAACCAACCACCCAAAATACCCTAGCAACCGCCTAGCAACCACCCAGAACACCCTAGCCTCCGCCTAGCAACACCATAGCAACCACCCAGAACACCCTAGTAATCAACCATAACATCCTAGCAACCACCCAGAACACCCTAACAACCAACCAAAATACCCTAGCAACCGCCTAGCAACCACCCAAAAGACCATAGCAACCACTGAAAATATCCTAGCAACACCATAGCAACCGCATAGAAACACCCTAGCAACCACCCAAAATACCTTAGCAACCGCTTAGCAACACCCTAGCAACCACCTAGCAACCACCCAAAAGACCCTAGCAACCACCCAAAATACCCTAGCAACCGCCTTGCAACCACCCAGAATACCCTAGCAACCACCTAGCAACACCCTAGCAACCACCCAAAATACCTTAGCAACCGCTAACAAAACCCTAGCAACCGCCCGAAATATCTTAGCAAGCAACTGCCTAGCAACCACCCAAAATACCTTAGCCTCCGCCTAGCAACCGCCTAGCAACCACCCAGAACACCCTAGCAACCACCTAGCAACTCCATAGCAACCACCCAGAACACCCTATCAACCATCTAGCAACACCCTAGCAACCACCCAAAACACCCTAGTAACCATCCATAACACCATAGCCAACCACCCAGAAGACCCTAGCAACCACCCAAAATACCCTAGCAACCGCCTAGCAACCACCCAGAACACCCTAGTAATCAACCATAACATCATTGCAACCACCCAGAACACCCTAACAACCACCCAAAATACCCTAGCAACCGCCTAGCAACCACCCAAAAGACCATAGCAACCACTGAAAATATCCTAGCAACACCATAGCAACCGCCTAGCAAACACCCAGAATACCTTAGCAACCGCCTAGCAACACCATAGGTTTTGTACTTTTTGCAGTGCATTGCACACCAGAACTAACTCATTCCCATGTTAATTAAAGACATAGAGAGATTTCTCTTTAATGAACATGGCAATGAGTTATTTCTGGTGTGCAATGCAATGCAATGCGAAAAGTGCATATGTTATTCTTCAGTGCACAACGTTAGATCGTTAATGCAATGCAATGCAATGCAATGCAATGCAGTGCAAAGCAAAACAAGGCAATGCAATGCAACCACACGTTATGTCTTTAATCAACATGGGAATGAGTTAGTTCTGGTGTGCAATGCTGAGAAAAAAGTGCATAAAAAAGTGCATAACGTTAGTGCAATGCAATGCAATGCAACAACACACGTTATCTCTTTAATGAACATGGGAATGACAGTTCTGGTGTGCAATGCAATGCAAAAAGTGCATAACCTATATGTTATTCTTCAGTGCACAACGGTTAGATCGTTTGTGCAATGCAATGCAACAACACATATCTCTTTAATGAACATGGGAAGGATTTAGTTCTGGTGTGCAATGTGAAAAGTGCATATGTTATTCTTCAGTGCACAACGTTAGATCGTTAATGCAATGCAATGCAATGCAATGCAATGCAATGCAAAGCAATGCAATGCAATGCAATTCAAAGCAATGCAATGCAATGCAATGCAATGAAATGCAATGCAACCACACATTATGTCTTTAATCAACATGGGAATGAGTTAGTTCTGATGTGCAATGCAATGCAATGTGAAAAGTGCATATGTTATTCTTCAGTGCACAACGTTAGATCGTTAATGCAATGCAATGCAGTGCAAAGCAAAGCAAAACAAGTCAATGCATTGCATTGCATTGCATTGCAATGCAATGCAGTGCAAAGCAAAGCAAAGCAAAGCAAAGCAAAGCAAAACAAGGCAATGCAATGCAATGCAATGCAATGCAATGCAATGCAATGCAATGCAATGCAATGCAATGCAAAGCAATGCAATGCAAAGCAATGCAATGCAATGCAGTGCAAAGCAAAACAAGGCAATGCAATGCAATGCAATGCAATGCAACCACACATTATGTCTTTAATCAACATGGGAATGAGTTAGTTCTGATGTGCAATGCAATGTGAAAAGTGCATATGTTATTCTTCAGTGCACAACGTTAGATCGTTAATGCAATGCAATGCAATGAAGTGCAAAGCAAAGCAAAACAAGTCAATGCAATGCAATGCAATGCAATGCAATGCAATGCAATGCAATGCAATGCAAAGCAATGCAATGCAATGCAAAGCAATGCAATGCAATGCAATGCAGTGCAAAGCAAAGCAAAGCAAAGCAAAGCAAGGCAATGCAATGCAATGCAATGCAAAGCAATGCAAAGCAATGCAATGCAATGCAATGCAATGCAATGCAATGCAATGCAATGCAATGCAAAGCAATGCAATGCAATGCAGTGCAAAGCAAAACAAGGCAAGGCAAGGCAATGCAATGCAATGCAATGCAATCGTTAGTGCAGTGCAATGCGAAAAGTACATGTGTTATTTTCCAGTTCACAACGTTAGATCGTTAATGCAATGCAATGCAATGAAGTGCAAAGCAAAGCAAAGCAAAACAAGGCAATGCAATGCAATGCAATGCAATGCAATGCAATGCAATGCAATGCAATGCAATGCAAAGCAATGCAATGCAATGCAAAGCAAAGCAATGCAATGCAATGCAGTGCAAAGCAAAGCAAAGCAAGGCAATGCAATGCAATGCAATGCAATGCAAAGCAATGCAATGCAAAGCAATGCAAAGCAATGCAATGCAATGCAATGCAATGCAATGCAATGCAATGCAAAGCAATGCAATGCAATGCAGTGCAAAGCAAAACAAGGCAAGGCAAGGCAATGCAATGCAATGCAATCGTTAGTGCAGTGCAATGCGAAAAGTACATGTGTTATTTTCCAGTTCACAACGTTAGATCGTTAGTGCAATGCAATGCAATGCAATGCAATACAATGCAATGTGCAATGCAACAACACACGTTATGTCTTTAATCAACATGGGAATGAGTTAGTTCTGGTGTGCAACCGCAATGCAATGGTGTGCAATTTAATGCAATGCGAAAAGTGCATATTGTTATTCAGTGCACAACGTCAGATCGTGTGTTGTGTGTCAGATCAACACACATAGTTATGTATTTAATGAACATGGGAATGAGTTTGATCCGGTGTGCAATGCAATGCAATGTAAGAAGTGCATAACCCGTTACTCTTCAGTAAACAACGTTAGATCGTTAGTGCAATGCAATGCAACAACACATGTTATGTCTTTAATCAACATGGGAATGAGTTAGTTCTGGTGTGCAATTTAATGCATTGTAAAAAGTGCATAACTTATATGTTATTCTTCAGTGCACAACGTTAGATCTTTAGTGCAATGCAATGCAACAACACACTTTATCTCTTCTTTGAACATGGGAATGAGTTAGTTCTGGTGTGCAATTTAATGCAATGTAAAAAGTGCATAACCTGTATGTTATTCTTCAGTGCACAACGTTTGTGCAATGCAATGCAATAACACTCATAATGAACCTGGGAATGATTTTGTTCTGGTATGCAATGCACTGCAGTGCGAGAAGTGCATAATCTGTATGTTATGCTTTCAAGTTGCACAACGTTAGATCGTTAGTGTAATGCAATGCAAGAAGTGCATAGCCTATGTTTCTTTAATGATGCTCAACGTTAGATCGTTTGTGCAAAGCACAATGGTACGCTTTTGACCTACTGAACATATTTCTGGCCAAAGAGTCCTTAAAGATGTTATTCCATCCTGACAAAAGTCCATTTTTGACATACTGAAATTTTTTCTGGCCAAGGAGTACTCGAAACTTGACCTTTCTATATATACTAGTGGACTCTTTCTTGTGTTACACTGTAAAAAAAAATTCAATTAGTCTGACGTATTTCTCATTGAGCCAATGTTAACAGACTATTGCAACAAGAATCGGACTTGGGCCATTTTAAAAATATAGATGTGACCCGTCACTAGAAAATTTTGACGGAGAGGTTAGACATATTTATCATCAGATGGAGTCTATCATTTTATATAGTTTAAAAACTTTTTAGGGAACCTTTGACCAGAAATAATAATAGAATTATTAAGATAATAATAGTAATTATAATTAGATGCGAAAGTTCGTCGAGACAAACTTTAAGTTGGCTTGAGAAAGTTTGGACCAGAATGTTTTTTGCTATGCAGTTGCTAGGATGTTATGGGTGGTCGTTATGGTGTTGCTAGGCGGTTGCTAGGGTATTCTGGGTGGTTTCTAGGCGGTTGCCTGGGTGTTCTGGGTGGTTGCTATGTTGTTGCTAGGCAGTTGCTAAGGTACTCTGGGTGGTTGCAAGGCAGTTGCTAGGATGTTATTGGTGGTCGTTATGGTGTTGCTAGGCGGTTGCTAGGGTATTCTGGGTGGTTTCTAGGCGGTTGCCTGGGTGTTCTGGGTGGTTGCTATGTTGTTGCTAGGCAGTTGCTAAGGTATTTTGGGTGGTTGCTAAGCGGTTGCTAGGGTGTTGCTAGGAGGTTGCTATGGTGTTGCTAGGTGGTTGCTAAGGTATTTTGGGTGGTTTCTAGGCGGTTGCTATGGTGTTCTGGGTGGTTGCTAGAATATTTTCAGTGGTTGCTAGTGTGTTCTGGGTGGTTGCTAGGATATTATGGGTGGTTGCCAGGGTCTTTTGGGTGGTTGCTAGGTGGTTGCTAGGGTGTTCTGGGTGGTTGCTAGGCGGTTGCAATGGTGTTCTGGGTGGTTGCTAGGATATTTTCAGTGGTTGCTATGGTCTTTTGGGTGGTTGAGGCGGTTGCTAGGGTATTTTGGGTGGTTGAGGCGGTTGTTAGGGTATTTTGGGTGGTTGCTAGAATATTTTGGGTGGTTGCTATGGTGTTGCTAGGCGGTTGTTAAGGTACTCTGGGTGGTTGCAAGGCGGTTGCTAGGGTCTTTTGGGTGGTTGCTAGGGTCTTTTGGGTGGTTGCTAGTTGGTTGCTAGGGTGTTCTGGGTGGTTGCTAGGCGGTTGCTATTGTGTTGCTAAGCGATGGCTAAGGTATTTTGGGTGGTTGCTAGGGTATTTCTATGCGGTTGCTAGGCTGTTCTGGGTGGTTGCTATGGTGTTGCTAGGTGGTTGCTAAGGTATTCTGGGTGGTTGCTAGGCAGTTGCTAGGATGTTATGGGCGGTCGTTATGGTGTTGCTAGGCGGTTGCTAGGGTATTCTGGGTGGTTTCTAGGCGGTTGCCTGGGTGTTCTGGATCGTTGCTATGTTGTTGCTAGGCAGTTGCTAAGGTATTTCGGGTGGTTGCTAGGCTGTTGCTATGGTGTTGCTAGGAGGTTGCTAGGGTGTTCTGGGTGGTTGCTATGGAGTTGCTAGGTGGTTGCTAAGGTATTCTGGGTGGTTGCTAGGCGGTTGCTATGGTGTTCTGGGTGGTTGCTAGAATATTTTCAGTGGTTGCTATGGTCTTTTGGGTGGTTGAGGTGGTTGCTAGGGTATTTTGGGTGGTTGCCAGGGTCTTTTGGGTGGTTGCTAGGTGGTTGCTAGGGTGTTTCTGAGGTATTTTGCGTGGTTGCAAGGGTGTTCTGACTGGTTGCTATGGTGTTGCTATGGTGTTCTAAGGTATTTTGGGTGGTTGCTAGGGTGTTGCTAGGCGGTTGCTAAGGTCTTTTGGGTGGTTGCTAGGCAGTTGCTAGTTTGTTCTGAGGTATTTTGGGTGGTTGCTAGGGTGTTCTGACTGGTTGCTATGGAGTTACTAGGGTTTTCTAAGGTATTTTGGGTGGTTGCTAGGGTGTTCTGATGTGGTTGCTAGGGTGGTTCTAGGGTGTCTGCTGTGGTGTTGCTATGGTGTTCTAAGGTATTTTGGGTGGTTGCTAGGGTGTTGCTTGGCGGTTGCTAAGGTATTTTGGGTGGTTGCTATGGTGTTGCTAGGCTGTTTTGGGTGGTTGCTAGGGTGTTCTGGGTGGTTGCTAGGCGGTTGCTAGGATATTTTGAGTCGTTGCTAAGGTTTTTTGGGTGGTTTCTAGGCGGTTGCTAGGGTGTTTTGGGTGGTTGCTAGGCGGTTGCTAGAATATTTTGGGTGGTTGCTAGGGTCTTTTGGGTGGTTGCTAGGGTGTTCTGAGTGGTTGCTAGGGTGTTCTGGGTGGTTGTGAGGCAGTTGCTACGGTGTTCTGAGTGGTTGCTATGGTGTTGCTAGGGTGTTCTAAGGTATTATAGGTGGTTGCTAGGGTGTTCTGGGTGGTTGTTAGGCAGTTGCTAGGGTGTTCTGAGTGGTTGATATGGTGTTCTAAGTTATTCTGGATGGTTGCTAGGGTGTTCTGGGTGGTTGCTAGGCGGTTGCTAGGTTGTTCTCAGTGGTTGCTATTGTGTTCTAGGCGGTTACACACACACACACACACACACACATACACTAACTCGATAACACTTACACACTCAGAGTTTATATGCGTTACAGTTTATAAGTTAAAATGAAGTAAATTTAGTAGTTTGAAGTTTAAATTATCTTAAAGTTTATATAAGTTTGACGTTTAAAAAGTTTAAATTAGTTTAAAGTTTAATTTAGTTTGAAGTTTAAAGTATTTGAAGTTTAAAATAGTTTGAAGTAGATAGATAGATCTATCAACCACTCAAAAGACCATAGCAACCACTAAAAATATCCCAGCAACCACCCAGAACAACATAGCAACCGCCTAGCAACCACCCAGAATACCTTAGCAACCGCCTAGCAACACCCTAGCAACCAACTAAAATATCTTAGCAACCGCCTAGCAACCACCCAGAATACCTTAGCAACCGCCTAGCAACCGCCTAGAAACCACCCAAAAGACCCTAGCAACTAAGGGTGTCACGATTCTCCAAATCCTCGATTCGATTACATTTTCGATTCTAAAGTCACGGTTCAATTCGATTCTCGATGTAAAAAAAAAAAATTTTTAAAGCACAAGCTATGCCATTTTTAGACTTTTATGCAATATAATAATATCTGACCTTTGTTCGTAATGTACCACACACTACATTGTCAAATTTAAAACGTTTATTAACAACATAATGTAACAATAACTTATATCTTCAGTCAATTGGAAACTTAAACAATATAACCTATTACCTATTATAGTCCCGGGGGCTCCCTGGACTCCTCAGAGCAGTCACAGGCGAATAGCACAGCGTTTTAAATTGGGTTCCCACAGCGTTTGCAACGCAGTACGAGAGAACGTTCTCGTAAGGGAACGTACTTGGTTACTTGCGTAACCTCGGTTCCCTTAGAGATAAGGGAACGAGTACTGCGTTGCCTTGCCGTGCTATTTCGCTCACATCAGGTACTTCACTTCAGTGGATTTAAACCTAAAGTCCTTTGGCGAGTTTTCTCTGAATTTATACACTTCAGCCGCGTCCAAATTGGTGCGCTCCAAGCGCTCCTACTCGCCATAGGTTCGTGCAGTTGCCGCAGCACAGCCAATCAGCTCGCTCAGACTAGCTATGATGCTCTCGCTGTGCAGCTGCAATGCGTTTTAAAATAAAGGCTTCAATATTCTCGAGAAAAGGAGTTTTACCTATTACAGGCAAGCCGAGCTGACGTGACATATGGGGCGTGGCAGCATCGACGATTCCATTTTTTGATTCGATAATCGAGATTGAGCATTAATTTCGATCGATTTCGATTTAAAATCGAAATCGTGACACCCTTACTAGCAACCACCCAAAATACCCTAGCAACCGCCTTGCAACCACTCAGAATACCTTAGCAACCGCCTAGCAACACAATAGCAACCACCCAGAATACCCTAGCAACCACCTAGCAACACCCTAGCAACCACCCAAAATACCTTGGCAACCGCTAACAAAACCCTAGCAACCGCCCAAAATATCTTAGCAACCACCTAGCAACACCCTAGCAACCGCCTAGCAACCACCCAAAATACCTTAGCAACTGCCTAGCAACACCATAGCAGCCACCCAGAACACCCTAGCAACCTCCTAGCAACACCCTAGCAACCGCCTAGCAACCACCCAAAATACCTTAGCAACTGCCTAGCAACAACATAGCAACCACCCAGAACACCCAGGCAACCGCCTAGAAACTACCCAGAATACCCTAGCAACCGCCTAGCAACACCATAACGACCACCCATAACATCCTAGCAACTGCCTAGCAACCACCCAGAATACCTTAGCAACCACCTAGCAACACCATAGCAACCACCCAGAACACCCTAGCAACCACCCAAAATACCTTAGCCATCGCTTAGCAACACTATAGCAACCGCCTAGCAACCACACAGAACACCCTAGAGACCACCCAAAAGACCCTAGCAACCACCCAAAACCCCCTAGCAACCACCTTGCAACCACCCAGAGTACCGTAGCAACCACCCAGAACACCCTAGCAACCTCCTAGCAACACCCTAGCAACCGCCTAGCAAGCACCCAAAATATCTTAGCAACTGCCTAGCAACAACATAGCAACACCCAAGCAACCGCCTAGCAACCACCCAGAGTACCTTAGCAACCACCTAGCAACACCATAGCAACCACCCAGAACACCCTAGCAACCTCCTAGCAACACCATAGCAACAGCCTAGCAACCACCCGAAATACCTTAGCAACTGCCTAGCAACAACATAGCAACGATCCAGAACACCCAGGCAACCGCCTAGAAACCACCCAGAATACCCTAGCAACCGCCTAGCAACACCATAACGACCGCCCATAACATCCTAGCAACTGCCTAGCAACCACCCAGAATACCTTAGCAACCACCTAGCAACACCATAGCAACCACCCAGAACAGCCTAGCAACCGCATAGAAATACCCTAGCAACCACCCAAAATACCTTAGCCATCGCTTAGCAACACAATAGCAACCGCCTAGCAACCACCCAGAACACCCTAGCAACCAACTAGCAACCACCCAAAAGACCCTAGCAACCACCCAAAAGACCCTAGCAACCGCCTTGCAACCACCCAGAATACCTTAGCAACCGCCTAGCAACACCCTAGCAACCACCCAAAATACCTTAGCAACCACCTAGCAACCGCCTAGCAACCACCCAAAAATACCTTAGCCTCCGCCTAGCAACACCATAGCAACAACCAAGAACACCATAGCAAACGCCTAGCAACACCATAGCAACCACCCAGAACACCCTATCAACCATCTAGCAACACCCTAGCAACCACCCAAAACACCCTAGTAACCATCCATAACACCATAACCAACCACCCAAAATACCCTAGCAACCGCCTAGCAACCACCCAGAACACCCTAGCCTCCGCCTAGCAACACCATAGCAACCACCCAAAATACCCTAGCAACCACCCAGAACACCCTAGTAATCAACCATAACATCCTAGCAACCACCCAGAACACCCTAACAACCAACCAAAATACCCTAGCAACCACCTAGCAACCACCCAAAAGACCATAGCAACCACTGAAAATATCCTAGCAACACCATAGCAACCGCCTAGAAACGCCCTAGCAACCACCCAAAATACCTTAGCAACCGCTTAGCAACACCCTAGCAACCACCTAGCAACCACCCAAAAGACCCTAGCAACCACCCAAAATACCCTAGCAACCGCCTTGCAACCACCCAGAGTACCTTAGCAACTGCCTAGCAACAACATAGCAACCACCCAAAATACCCTAGCAACCGCCTTGCAACCACCCAGAATACCCTAGCAACCACCTAGCAACACCCTAGCAACCACCCAAAATACCTTAGCAACCGCTAACAAAACCCTAGCAACCGCCCGAAATATCTTAGCAAGCAACTGCCTAGCAACCACCCAAAATACCTTAGCCTCCGCCTAGCAACCGCCTAGCAACCACCCAGAACACCCTAGCAACCACCTAGCAACTCCATAGCAACCACCCAGAACACCCTATCAACCATCTAGCAACACCCTAGCAACCACCCAAAACACCCTAGTAACCATCCATAACACCATAGCCAACCACCCAGAAGACCCTAGCAACCACCCAAAATACCCTAGCAACCGCCTAGCAACCACCCAGAACACCCTAGTAATCAACCATAACATCATTGCAACCACCCAGAACACCCTAACAACCACCCAAAATACCCTAGCAACCGCCTAGCAACCACCCAAAAGACCATAGCAACCACTGAAAATATCCTAGCAACACCATAGCAACCGCCTAGCAAACACCCAGAATACCTTAGCAACCGCCTAGCAACACCATAGGTTTTGTACTTTTTGCAGTGCATTGCACACCAGAACTAACTCATTCCCATGTTAATTAAAGACATAGAGAGATTTCTCTTTAATGAACATGGCAATGAGTTATTTCTGGTGTGCAATGCAATGCAATGCGAAAAGTGCATATGTTATTCTTCAGTGCACAACGTTAGATCGTTAATGCAATGCAATGCAATGCAATGCAATGCAGTGCAAAGCAAAACAAGGCAATGCAATGCAACCACACGTTATGTCTTTAATCAACATGGGAATGAGTTAGTTCTGGTGTGCAATGCTGAGAAAAAAGTGCATAAAAAAGTGCATAACGTTAGTGCAATGCAATGCAATGCAACAACACACGTTATCTCTTTAATGAACATGGGAATGACAGTTCTGGTGTGCAATGCAATGCAAAAAGTGCATAACCTATATGTTATTCTTCAGTGCACAACGGTTAGATCGTTTGTGCAATGCAATGCAACAACACATATCTCTTTAATGAACATGGGAAGGATTTAGTTCTGGTGTGCAATGTGAAAAGTGCATATGTTATTCTTCAGTGCACAACGTTAGATCGTTAATGCAATGCAATGCAATGCAATGCAATGCAATGCAATGCAATGCAAAGCAATGCAATGCAATGCAATTCAAAGCAATGCAATGCAATGCAATGCAATGAAATGAAATGCAATGCAACCACACATTATGTCTTTAATCAACATGGGAATGAGTTAGTTCTGATGTGCAATGCAATGCAATGTGAAAAGTGCATATGTTATTCTTCAGTGCACAACGTTAGATCGTTAATGCAATGCAATGCAGTGCAAAGCAAAGCAAAACAAGTCAATGCATTGCATTGCATTGCATTGCAATGCAATGCAGTGCAAAGCAAAGCAAAGCAAAGCAAAGCAAAGCAAAGCAAAACAAGGCAATGCAATGCAATGCAATGCAATGCAATGCAATGCAATGCAATGCAATGCAATGCAAAGCAATGCAATGCAAAGCAATGCAATGCAATGCAGTGCAAAGCAAAACAAGGCAATGCAATGCAATGCAATGCAATGCAACCACACATTATGTCTTTAATCAACATGGGAATGAGTTAGTTCTGATGTGCAATGCAATGTGAAAAGTGCATATGTTATTCTTCAGTGCACAACGTTAGATCGTTAATGCAATGCAATGCAATGAAGTGCAAAGCAAAGCAAAACAAGTCAATGCAATGCAATGCAATGCAATGCAATGCAATGCAATGCAATGCAAAGCAATGCAATGCAATGCAAAGCAATGCAATGCAATGCAATGCAGTGCAAAGCAAAGCAAAGCAAAGCAAAGCAAGGCAATGCAATGCAATGCAATGCAAAGCAATGCAATGCAAAGCAATGCAAAGCAATGCAATGCAATGCAATGCAATGCAATGCAATGCAATGCAATGCAAAGCAATGCAATGCAATGCAGTGCAAAGCAAAACAAGGCAAGGCAATGCAATGCAATGCAATGCAATCGTTAGTGCAGTGCAATGCGAAAAGTACATGTGTTATTTTCCAGTTCACAACGTTAGATCGTTAATGCAATGCAATGCAATGAAGTGCAAAGCAAAGCAAAGCAAAACAAGGCAATGCAATGCAATGCAATGCAATGCAATGCAATGCAATGCAATGCAAAGCAATGCAATGCAATGCAATGCAATGCAATGCAAAGCAAAGCAATGCAATGCAATGCAGTGCAAAGCAAAGCAAAGCAAAGCAAAGCAAAGCAAGGCAATGCAATGCAATGCAATGCAATGCAAAGCAATGCAATGCAAAGCAATGAAGGCAATGCAATGCAATGCAATGCAATGCAATGCAATGCAATGCAAAGCAATGCAATGCAATGCAGTGCAAAGCAAAACAAGGCAAGGCAAGGCAATGCAATGCAATGCAATGCAATCGTTAGTGCAGTGCAATGCGAAAAGTACATGTGTTATTTTCCAGTTCACAACGTTAGATCGTTAGTGCAATGCAATGCAATGCAATGCAATACAATGCAATGTGCAATGCAACAACACACGTTATGTCTTTAATCAACATGGGAATGAGTTAGTTCTGGTGTGCAACCGCAATGCAATGGTGTGCAATTTAATGCAATGCGAAAAGTGCATATTGTTATTCAGTGCACAACGTCAGATCGTGTGTTGTGTGTCAGATCAACACACATAGTTATGTATTTAATGAACATGGGAATGAGTTTGATCCGGTGTGCAATGCAATGCAATGTAAGAAGTGCATAACCCGTTACTCTTCAGTAAACAACGTTAGATCGTTAGTGCAATGCAATGCAACAACACATGTTATGTCTTTAATCAACATGGGAATGAGTTAGTTCTGGTGTGCAATTTAATGCATTGTAAAAAGTGCATAACTTATATGTTATTCTTCAGTGCACAACGTTAGATCTTTAGTGCAATGCAATGCAACAACACACTTTATCTCTTCTTTGAACATGGGAATGAGTTAGTTCTGGTGTGCAATTTAATGCAATGTAAAAAGTGCATAACCTGTATGTTATTCTTCAGTGCACAACGTTTGTGCAATGCAATGCAATAACACTCATAATGAACCTGGGAATGATTTTGTTCTGGTGTGCAATGCACTGCAGTGCGAGAAGTGCATAATCTGTATGTTATGCTTTCAAGTTGCACAACGTTAGATCGTTAGTGTAATGCAATGCAAGAAGTGCATAGCCTATGTTTCTTTAATGATGCTCAACGTTAGATCGTTTGTGCAAAGCACAATGGTACGCTTTTGACCTACTGAACATATTTCTGGCCAAAGAGTCCTTAAAGATGTTATTCCATCCTGACAAAAGTCCATTTTTGACATACTGAAATTTTTTCTGGCCAAGGAGTACTCGAAACTTGACCTTTCTATATATACTAGTGGACTCTTTCTTGTGTTACACTGTAAAAAAAAATTCAATTAGTCTGACGTATTTCTCATTGAGCCAATGTTAACAGACTATTGCAACAAGAATCGGACTTGGGCCATTTTAAAAATATAGATGTGACCCGTCACTAGAAAATTTTGACGGAGAGGTTAGACATATTTATCATCAGATGGAGTCTATCATTTTATATAGTTTAAAAACTTTTTAGGGAACCTTTGACCAGAAATAATAATAGAATTATTAAGATAATAATAGTAATTATAATTAGATGCGAAAGTTCGTCGAGACAAACTTTAAGTTGGCTTGAGAAAGTTTGGACCAGAATGTTTTTTGCTATGCAGTTGCTAGGATGTTATGGGTGGTCGTTATGGTGTTGCTAGGCGGTTGCTAGGGTATTCTGGGTGGTTTCTAGGCGGTTGCCTGGGTGTTCTGGGTGGTTGCTATGTTGTTGCTAGGCAGTTGCTAAGGTACTCTGGGTGGTTGCAAGGCAGTTGCTAGGATGTTATTGGTGGTCGTTATGGTGTTGCTAGGCGGTTGCTAGGGTATTCTGGGTGGTTTCTAGGCGGTTGCCTGGGTGTTCTGGGTGGTTGCTATGTTGTTGCTAGGCAGTTGCTAAGGTATTTTGGGTGGTTGCTAAGCGGTTGCTAGGGTGTTGCTAGGAGGTTGCTATGGTGTTGCTAGGTGGTTGCTAAGGTATTTTGGGTGGTTTCTAGGCGGTTGCTATGGTGTTCTGGGTGGTTGCTAGAATATTTTCAGTGGTTGCTAGTGTGTTCTGGGTGGTTGCTAGGATATTATGGGTGGTTGCCAGGGTCTTTTGGGTGGTTGCTAGGTGGTTGCTAGGGTGTTCTGGGTGGTTGCTAGGCGGTTGCTATGGTGTTGCTAAGCGGTTGCTAAGGTATTTTGGGTGCTTGCTAGGGTGTTTCTAGGCGGTTGCTAGGCTGTTCTGGGTGGTTGCTACGGTATTGCTAGGCGGTTGCTAATGTATTCTTGGTGGTTGCTAGGCGGTTGCAATGGTGTTCTGGGTGGTTGCTAGGATATTTTCAGTGGTTGCTATGGTCTTTTGGGTGGTTGAGGCGGTTGCTAGGGTATTTTGGGCGGTTGCTAGAATATTTTGGGTGGTTGCTATGGTGTTGCTAGGCGGTTGTTAAGGTACTCTGGGTGGTTGCAAGGCGGTTGCTAGGGTCTTTTGGGTGGTTGCTAGGGTCTTTTGGGTGGTTGCTAGTTGGTTGCTAGGGTGTTCTGGGTGGTTGCTAGGCGGTTGCTATTGTGTTGCTAAGCGATGGCTAAGGTATTTTGGGTGGTTGCTAGGGTATTTCTATGCGGTTGCTAGGCTGTTCTGGGTGGTTGCTATGGTGTTGCTAGGTGGTTGCTAAGGTATTCTGGGTGGTTGCTAGGCAGTTGCTAGGATGTTATGGGCGGTCGTTATGGTGTTGCTAGGCGGTTGCTAGGGTATTCTGGGTGGTTTCTAGGCGGTTGCCTGGGTGTTCTGGATCGTTGCTATGTTGTTGCTAGGCAGTTGCTAAGGTATTTCGGGTGGTTGCTAGGCTGTTGCTATGGTGTTGCTAGGAGGTTGCTAGGGTGTTCTGGGTGGTTGCTATGGTGTTGCTAGGTGGTTGCTAAGGTATTCTGGGTGGTTGCTAGGCGGTTGCTATGGTGTTCTGGGTGGTTGCTAGAATATTTTCAGTGGTTGCTATGGTCTTTTGGGTGGTTGAGGTGGTTGCTAGGGTATTTTGGGTGGTTGCCAGGGTCTTTTGGGTGGTTGCTAGGTGGTTGCTAGGGTGTTTCTGAGGTATTTTGCGTGGTTGCAAGGGTGTTCTGACTGGTTGCTATGGTGTTGCTATGGTGTTCTAAGGTATTTTGGGTGGTTGCTAGGGTGTTGCTAGGCGGTTGCTAAGGTCTTTTGGGTGGTTGCTAGGCAGTTGCTAGTTTGTTCTGAGGTATTTTGGGTGGTTGCTAGGGTGTTCTGACTGGTTGCTATGGAGTTACTAGGGTTTTCTAAGGTATTTTGGGTGGTTGCTAGGGTGTTCTGAGTGTCTGCTGTGGTGTTGCTATGGTGTTCTAAGGTATTTTGGGTGGTTGCTAGGGTGTTGCTTGGCGGTTGCTAAGGTATTTTGGGTGGTTGCTATGGTGTTGCTAGGCTGTTTTGGGTGGTTGCTAGGGTGTTCTGGGTGGTTGCTAGGCGGTTGCTAGGATATTTTGAGTCGTTGCTAAGGTTTTTTGGGTGGTTTCTAGGCGGTTGCTAGGGTCTTTTGGGTGGTTGCTAGGCGGTTGCTAGAATATTTTGGGTGGTTGCTAGGGTCTTTTGGGTGGTTGCTAGGGTGTTCTGAGTGGTTGCTAGGGTGTTCTAAGGTATTTTGGGTGGTTGCTAGGGTGTTCTGGGTGGTTGTGAGGCAGTTGCTACGGTGTTCTGAGTGGTTGCTATGGTGTTTTTAGGGTGTTCTAAGGTATTATAGGTGGTTGCTAGGGTGTTCTGGGTGGTTGTTAGGCAGTTGCTAGGGTGTTCTGAGTGGTTGATATGGTGTTCTAAGTTATTCTGGATGGTTGCTAGGGTGTTCTGGGTGGTTGCTAGGCGGTTGCTAGGTTGTTCTCAGTGGTTGCTATTGTGTTCTAGGCGGTTACACACACACACACACACACACACACACACACACATACACTAACTCGATAACACTTACACACTCAGAGTTTATATGCGTTACAGTTTATAAGTTAAAATGAAGTAAATTTAGTAGTTTGAAGTTTAAATTATCTTAAAGTTTATATAAGTTTGACGTTTAAAAAGTTTAAATTAGTTTAAAGTTTAATTTAGTTTGAAGTTTAAAGTATTTGAAGTTTAAAATAGTTTGAAGTAGATAGATAGATCTATCAACCACTCAAAAGACCATAGCAACCACTAAAAATATCCTAGCAACCACCCAGAACAACATAGCAACCGCCTAGCAACCACCCAGAATACCTTAGCAACCGCCTAGCAACACCCTAGCAACCAACTAAAATATCTTAGCAACCGCCTAGCAACCACCCAGAATACCTTAGCAACCGCCTAGCAACCGCCTAGAAACCACCCAAAAGACCCTAGCAACTAAGGGTGTCACGATTCTCCAAATCCTCGATTCGATTACATTTTCGATTCTAAAGTCACGGTTCAATTCGATTCTCGATGTAAAAAAAAAAATTTTTTAAAGCACAAGCTATGCCATTTTTAGACTTTTATGCAATATAATAATATCTGACCTTTGTTCGTAATGTACCACACACTACATTGTCAAATTTAAAACGTTTATTAACAACATAATGTAACAATAACTTATATCTTCAGTCAATTGGAAACTTAAACAATATAACCTATTACCTATTATAGTCCCGGGGGCTCCCTGGACTCCTCAGAGCAGTCACAGGCGAATAGCACAGCGTTTTAAATTGGGTTCCCACAGCGTTTGCAACGCAGTACGAGAGAACGTTCTCGTAAGGGAACGTACTTGGTTACTTGCGTAACCTCGGTTCCCTTAGAGATAAGGGAACGAGTACTGCGTTGCCTTGCCGTGCTATTTCGCTCACATCAGGTACTTCACTTCAGTGGATTTAAACCTAAAGTCCTTTGGCGAGTTTTCTCTGAATTTATACACTTCAGCCGCGTCCAAATTGGTGCGCTCCAAGCGCTCCTACTCGCCATAGGTTCGTGCAGTTGCCGCAGCACAGCCAATCAGCTCGCTCAGACTAGCTATGATGCTCTCGCTGTGCAGCTGCAATGCGTTTTAAAATAAAGGCTTCAATATTCTCGAGAAAAGGAGTTTTACCTATTACAGGCAAGCCGAGCTGACGTGACATATGGGGCGTGGCAGCATCGACGATTCCATTTTTTGATTCGATAATCGAGATTGAGCATTAATTTCGATCGATTTCGATTTAAAATTGAAATCGTGACACCCTTACTAGCAACCACCCAAAATACCCTAGCAACCGCCTTGCAACCACTCAGAATACCTTAGCAACCGCCTAGCAACACAATAGCAACCACCCAGAATACCCTAGCAACCACCTAGCAACACCCTAGCAACCACCCAAAATACCTTGGCAACCGCTAACAAAACCCTAGCAACCGCCCAAAATATCTTAGCAACCACCTAGCAACACCCTAGCAACCGCCTAGCAACCACCCAAAATACCTTAGCCTCCGCCTAGCAACACCATAGCAGCCACCCAGAACACCCTAGCAACCTCCTAGCAACACCCTAGCAACCGCCTAGCAACCACCCAAAATACCTTAGCAACTGCCTAGCAACAACATAGCAACCACCCAGAACACCCAGGCAACCGCCTAGAAACTACCCAGAATACCCTAGCAACCGCCTAGCAACACCATAACGACCACCCATAACATCCTAGCAACTGCCTAGCAACCACCCAGAATACCTTAGCAACCACCTAGCAACACCATAGCAACCACCCAGAACACCCTAGCAACCAACCCAAAATACCCTAGCAACAGCCTTGCAACCACCCTAAAGATTCTAGCAACCGCCTAGCAACCACCCAGAATACCTTAGCAACCGCCTAGCAACACCCTAGCAACCACCCAAAATACCTTAGCAACCACCTAGCAACACCCTAGCAAACGCCTAGCAACCACCCAAAAATACCTTAGCCTCCGCCTAGCAACACCATAGCAACAACCAAGAACACCATAGCAAACGCCTAGCAACACCATAGCAACCACCCAGAACACCCTATCAACCATCTAGCAACACCCTAGCAACCACCCAAAACACCCTAGTAACCATCCATAACACCATAACCAACCACCCAAAATACCCTAGCAACCGCCTAGCAACCACCCAGAACACCCTAGCCTCCGCCTAGCAACACCATAGCAACCACCCAAAATACCCTAGCAACCACCCAGAACACCCTAGTAATCAACCATAACATCCTAGCAACCACCCAGAACACCCTAACAACCAACCAAAATACCCTAGCAACCACCTAGCAACCACCCAAAAGACCATAGCAACCACTGAAAATATCCTAGCAACACCATAGCAACCGCCTAGAAACACCCTAGCAACCACCCAAAATACCTTAGCAACCGCTTAGCAACACCCTAGCAACCACCTAGCAACCACCCAAAAGACCCTAGCAACCACCCAAAATACCCTAGCAACCGCCTTGCAACCACCCAGAGTACCTTAGCAACTGCCTAGCAACAACATAGCAACCACCCAAAATACCCTAGCAACCGCCTGCAACCACCCAGAATACCCTAGAAACCACCTAGCAACACCCTAGCAACCACCCAAAATACCTTAGCAACCGCTAACAAAACCCTAGCAACCGCCCGAAATATCTTAGCAAGCAACTGCCTAGCAACCACCCAAAATACCTTAGCCTCCGCCTAGCAACCGCCTAGCAACCACCCAGAACACCCTAGCAACCACCTAGCAACACCATAGCAACCACCCAGAACACCCTATCAACCATCTAGCAACACCCTAGCAACCACCCAAAACACCCTAGTAACCATCCATAACACCATAGCCAACCACCCAGAAGACCCTAGCAACCACCCAAAATACCCTAGCAACCGCCTAGCAACCACCCAGAACACCCTAGTAATCAACCATAACATCATTGCAACCAACCAGAACACCCTAACAACCACCCAAAATACCCTAGCAACCGCCTAGCAACCACCCAAAAGACCATAGCAACCACTGAAAATATCCTAGCAACACCATAGCAACCGCCTAGCAAACACCCAGAATACCTTAGCAACCGCCTAGCAACACCATAGGTTTTTGTACTTTTTGCAGTGCATTGCACACCAGAACTAACTCATTCCCATGTTAATTAAAGACATAGAGAGATTTCTCTTTAATGAACATGGCAATGAGTTATTTCTGGTGTGCAATGCAATGCAATGCGAAAAGTGCATATGTTATTCTTCAGTGCACAACGTTAGATCGTTAATGCAATGCAATGCAATGCAATGCAATGCAATGCAATGCAATGCAATGCAATGCAGTGCAAAGCAAAACAAGGCAATGCAATGCAACCACACGTTATGTCTTTAATCAACATGGGAATGAGTTAGTTCTGGTGTGCAATGCAATGCAATGCAAAAAGTGCATAACGTATGTTAGTGCAATGCAATGCAATGCAACAACACACGTTATCTCTTTAATGAACATGGGAATGACAGTTCTGGTGTGCAATGCAATGCAAAAAGTGCATAACCTATATGTTATTCTTCAGTGCACAACGGTTAGATCGTTTGTGCAATGCAATGCAACAACACATATCTCTTTAATGAACATGGGAAGGATTTAGTTCTGGTGTGCAATGTGAAAAGTGCATATGTTATTCTTCAGTGCACAACGTTAAATCGTTAATGCAATGCAATGCAATGCAATGCAATGCAATGCAATGCTTTGCAAAGCAATGCAATGCAATTCAAAGCAATGCAATGCAATGCAATGCAATGCAATGCAATGCAATGCAATGCAATGCAATCCAATGCAATGCAATGCAATGCAATGCAATGCAATGCAATGCAATGCAATGCAATGCAATGCAATGCAAAGCAATGCAATGCAATGCAGTGCAAAGCAAAACAAAGCAAAACAAGGCAATGCAATGCAATGCAATGCAATGCAATGCAATGCAAAGCAATGCAATGCAGTGCAAAGCAAAACAAGGCAATGCAATGCAATGCAATGCAATGCAATGCAATGCAATGCAATGCAATGCAATGCAATGCAATGCAATGCAATGCAAAGCAATGCAATGCAAAGCAATGCAATGCAGTGCAGTGCAAAGCAATGCAATGCAAAGCAATGCAATGCAGTGCAGTGCAAAGCAAAGCAAAGCAAAACAAGGCAATGCAATGCAATGCAATGCAATGCAATGCAATGCAATGCAATGCAATGCAATGCAAAGCAATGCAATGCAATGCAATGCAATGCAATGCAAAGCAATGCAAAGCAATGCAATGCAATGCAATGCAATGCAATGCAATGCAAAGCAATGCAATGCAATGCAATGCAATGCAGTGCAAAGCAAAACAAGGCAAGGCAAGGCAATGCAATGCAATGCAATGCAATGCAATGCAATGCAATGCAATGCAATGCAATGCAATGCAATGCAATTGCAATGCAAATGCAATGCAATGCAACCACACGTTATGTCTTTAATCAACATGGAATGAGTTAGTTCTGGTGTGCAATGCAATGCAATGTGAAAAGTGCATATGTTATTCTTCAGTGCACAACGTTAGATCGTTAATGCAATGCAATGCAATGCAGTGCAAAGCAAAACAAGGCAATGCAATGCAATGCAATGCAATGCAATGCAACCACACGTTATGTCTTTAATCAACATAGGAATGAGTTAGTTCTGGTGTGCACTGCAATGCAATGCAAAAAGTGCATATAGTTATTCAGTGCACAACGTCAGATCGTTAGTGCAGTGCAATGCGAAAAGTACATGTGTTATTTTCCAGTTCACAACGTTAGATCGTTAGTGCAATGCAATGCAATGCAATGCAATGCAATACAATGCAATGTGCAATGCAACAACACACGTTATGTCTTTAATCAACATGGGAATGAGTTAGTTCTGGTGTGCAACCGCAATGCAATGGTGTGCAATTTAATGCAATGCGAAAAGTGCATATTGTTATTCAGTGCACAACGTCAGATCGTGTGTTGTGTGTCAGATCAACACACATAGTTATGTATTTAATGAACATGGGAATGAGTTTGATCCGGTGTGCAATGCAATGCAATGTAAGAAGTGCATAACCCGTTACTCTTCAGTAAACAACGTTAGATCGTTAGTGCAATGCAATGCAACAACACATGTTATGTCTTTAATCAACATGGGAATGAGTTAGTTCTGGTGTGCAATTTAATGCATTGTAAAAAGTGCATAACTTATATGTTATTCTTCAGTGCACAACGTTAGATCTTTAGTGCAATGCAATGCAACAACACACTTTATCTCTTCTTTGAACATGGGAATGAGTTAGTTCTGGTGTGCAATTTAATGCAATGTAAAAAGTGCATAACCTGTATGTTATTCTTCAGTGCACAACGTTTGTGCAATGCAATGCAATAACACTCATAATGAACCTGGGAATGATTTTGTTCTGGTGTGCAATGCACTGCAGTGCGAGAAGTGCATAATCTGTATGTTATGCTTCAAGTTGCACAACGTTAGATCGTTAGTGTAATGCAATGCAAGAAGTGCATAGCCTATGTTTCTTTAATGATGCTCAACGTTAGATCGTTTGTGCAAAGCACAATGGTACGCTTTTGACCTACTGAACATATTTCTGGCCAAAGAGTCCTTAAAGATGTTATTCCATCCTGACAAAAGTCCATTTTTGACATACTGAAATTTTTTCTGGCCAAGGAGTACTCGAAACTTGACCTTTCTATATATACTAGTGGACTCTTTCTTGTGTTACACTGTAAAAAAAAATTCAATTAGTCTGACGTATTTCTCATTGAGCCAATGTTAACAGACTATTGCAACAAGAATCGGACTTGGGCCATTTTAAAAATATAGATGTGACCCGTCACTAGAAAATTTTGACGGAGAGGTTAGACATATTTATCATCAGATGGAGTCTATAATTTTATATAGTTTAAAAACTTTTTAGGGAACCTTTGACCAGAAATAATAATAGAATTATTAAGATAATAATAGTAATTATAATTAGATGCGAAAGTTCGTCGAGACAAACTTTAAGTTGGCTTGAGAAAGTTTGGACCAGAATGTTTTTTGCTATGCAGTTGCTAGGATGTTATGGGTGGTCGTTATGGTGTTGCTAGGCGGTTGCTAGGGTATTCTGGGTGGTTTCTAGGCGGTTGCCTGGGTGTTCTGGGTGGTTGCTATGTTGTTGCTAGGCAGTTGCTAAGGTACTCTGGGTGGTTGCAAGGCAGTTGCTAGGATGTTATTGGTGGTCGTTATGGTGTTGCTAGGCGGTTGCTAGGGTATTCTGGGTGGTTTCTAGGCGGTTGCCTGGGTGTTCTGGGTGGTTGCTATGTTGTTGCTAGGCAGTTGCTAAGGTATTTTGGGTGGTTGCTAAGCGGTTGCTAGGGTGTTGCTAGGAGGTTGCTATGGTGTTGCTAGGTGGTTGCTAAGGTATTTTGGGTGGTTTCTAGGCGGTTGCTATGGTGTTCTGGGTGGTTGCTAGAATATTTTCAGTGGTTGCTAGTGTGTTCTGGGTGGTTGCTAGGATATTATGGGTGGTTGCCAGGGTCTTTTGGGTGGTTGCTAGGTGGTTGCTAGGGTGTTCTGGGTGGTTGCTAGGCGGTTGCTATGGTGTTGCTAAGCGGTTGCTAAGGTATTTTGGGTGCTTGCTAGGGTGTTTCTAGGCGGTTGCTAGGCTGTTCTGGGTGGTTGCTACGGTATTGCTAGGCGGTTGCTAATGTATTCTTGGTGGTTGCTAGGCGGTTGCAATGGTGTTCTGGGTGGTTGCTAGGATATTTTCAGTGGTTGCTATGGTCTTTTGGGTGGTTGAGGCGGTTGCTAGGGTATTTTGGGTGGTTGAGGCGGTTGCTAGGGTATTTTGGGCGGTTGCTAGAATATTTTGGGTGGTTGCTATGGTGTTGCTAGGCGGTTGTTAAGGTACTCTGGGTGGTTGCAAGGCGGTTGCTAGGGTCTTTTGGGTGGTTGCTAGTTGGTTGCTAGGGTGTTCTGGGTGGTTGCTAGGCGGTTGCTATTGTGTTGCTAAGCGATGGCTAAGGTATTTTGGGTGGTTGCTAGGGTATTTCTATGCGGTTGCTAGGCTGTTCTGGGTGTTTGCTATGGTGTTGCTAGGTGGTTGCTAAGGTATTCTGGGTGGTTGCTAGGCAGTTGCTAGGATGTTATGGGCGGTCGTTATGGTGTTGCTAGGCGGTTGCTAGGGTATTCTGGGTGGTTTCTAGGCGGTTGCCTGGGTGTTCTGGATCGTTGCTATGTTGTTGCTAGGCAGTTGCTAAGGTATTTCGGGTGGTTGCTAGGCTGTTGCTATGGTCTTGCTAGGAGGTTGCTAGGGTGTTCTGGGTGGTTGCTATGGTGTTGCTAGGTGGTTGCTAAGGTATTCTGGGTGGTTGCTAGGCGGTTGCTATGGTGTTCTGGGTGGTTGCTAGAATATTTTCAGTGGTTGCTATGGTCTTTTGGGTGGTTGAGGTGGTTGCTAGGGTATTTTGGGTGGTTGCCAGGGTCTTTTGGGTGGTTGCTAGGTGGTTGCTAGGGTGTTTCTGAGGTATTTTGCGTGGTTGCAAGGGTGTTCTGACTGGTTGCTATGGTGTTGCTATGGTGTTCTAAGGTATTTTGGGTGGTTGCTAAGGTGTTGCTAGGCGGTTGCTAAGGTCTTTTGGGTGGTTGCTAGGCAGTTGCTAGTTTGTTCTGAGGTATTTTGGGTGGTTGCTAGGGTGTTCTGACTGGTTGCTATGGAGTTACTAGGGTTTTCTAAGGTATTTTGGGTGGTTGCTAGGGTGTTCTGAGTGTCTGCTGTGGTGTTGCTATGGTGTTCTAAGGTATTTTGGGTGGTTGCTAGGGTGTTGCTTGGCGGTTGCTAAGGTATTTTGGGTGGTTGCTATGGTGTTGCTAGGCTGTTTTGAGTGGTTGCTAGGGTGTTCTGGGTGGTTGCTAGGCGGTTGCTAGGATATTTTGAGTCGTTGCTAAGGTTTTTTGGGTGGTTTCTAGGCGGTTGCTAGGGTGTTTTGGGTGGTTGCTAGGCGGTTGCTAGAATATTTTGGGTGGTTGCTAGGGTCTTTTGGGTGGTTGCTAGGGTGTTCTGAGTGGTTGCTAGGGTGTTCTAAGGTATTTTGGGTGGTTGCTAGGGTGTTCTGGGTGGTTGTGAGGCAGTTGCTACGGTGTTCTGAGTGGTTGCTATGGTGTTGCTAGGGTGTTCTAAGGTATTATAGGTGGTTGCTAGGGTGTTCTGGGTGGTTGTTAGGCAGTTGCTAGGGTGTTCTGAGTGGTTGATATGGTGTTCTAAGTTATTCTGGATGGTTGCTAGGGTGTTCTGGGTGGTTGCTAGGCGGTTGCTAGGTTGTTCTCAGTGGTTGCTATTGTGTTCTAGGCGGTTACACACACACACACACACACACACACATACACTAACTCGATAACACTTACACACTCAGAGTTTATATGCGTTACAGTTTATAAGTTAAAATGAAGTAAATTTAGTAGTTTGAAGTTTAAATTATCTTAAAGTTTATATAAGTTTGACGTTTAAAAAGTTTAAATTAGTTTAAAGTTTAATTTAGTTTGAAGTTTAAAGTATTTGAAGTTTAAAATAGTTTGAAGTAGATAGATAGATCTATCAACCACTCAAAAGACCATAGCAACCACTAAAAATATCCTAGCAACCACCCAGAACAACATAGCAACCGCCTAGCAACCACCCAGAATACCTTAGCAACCGCCTAGCAACACCCTAGCAACCAACTAAAATATCTTAGCAACCGCCTAGCAACCACCCAGAATACCTTAGCAACCGCCTAGCAACCGCCTAGAAACCACCCAAAAGACCCTAGCAACTAAGGGTGTCACGATTCTCCAAATCCTCGATTCGATTACATTTTCGATTCTAAAGTCACGGTTCAATTCGATTCTCGATGTAAAAAAAAAAATTTTTTAAAGCACAAGCTATGCCATTTTTAGACTTTTATGCAATATAATAATATCTGACCTTTGTTCGTAATGTACCACACACTACATTGTCAAATTTAAAACGTTTATTAACAACATAATATAACAATAACTTATATCTTCAGTCAATTGGAAACTTAAACAATATAACCTATTACCTATTATAGTCCCGGGGGCTCCCTGGACTCCTCAGAGCAGTCACAGGCGAATAGCACAGCGTTTTAAATTGGGTTCCCACAGCGTTTGCAACGCAGTACGAGAGAACGTTCTCGTAAGGGAACGTACTTGGTTACTTGCGTAACCTCGGTTCCCTTAGAGATAAGGGAACGAGTACTGCGTTGCCTTGCCGTGCTATTTCGCTCACATCAGGTACTTCACTTCAGTGGATTTAAACCTAAAGTCCTTTGGCGAGTTTTCTCTGAATTTATACACTTCAGCCGCGTCCAAATTGGTGCGCTCCAAGCGCTCCTACTCGCCATAGTCCTACTCGCCATAGCTCCTACTCGCGTGCAGTTGCCGCAGCACAGCCAATCAGCTCGCTCAGACTAGCTATGATGCTCTCGCTGTGCAGCTGCAATGCGTTTTAAAATAAAGGCTTCAATATTCTCGAGAAAAGGAGTTTTACCTATTACAGGCAAGCCGAGCTGACGTGACATATGGGGCGTGGCAGCATCGACGATTCCATTTTTTGATTCGATAATCGAGATTGAGCATTAATTTCGATCGATTTCGATTTAAAATTGAAATCGTGACACCCTTACTAGCAACCACCCAAAATACCCTAGCAACCGCCTTGCAACCACTCAGAATACCTTAGCAACCGCCTAGCAACACAATAGCAACCACCCAGAATACCCTAGCAACCACCTAGCAACACCCTAGCAACCACCCAAAATACCTTGGCAACCGCTAACAAAACCCTAGCAACCGCCCAAAATATCTTAGCAACCACCTAGCAACACCCTAGCAACCGCCTAGCAACCACCCAAAATACCTTAGCCTCCGCCTAGCAACACCATAGCAGCCACCCAGAACACCCTAGCAACCTCCTAGCAACACCCTAGCAACCGCCTAGCAACCACCCAAAATACCTTAGCAACTGCCTAGCAACAACATAGCAACCACCCAGAACACCCAGGCAACCGCCTAGAAACTACCCAGAATACCCTAGCAACCGCCTAGCAACACCATAACGACCACCCATAACATCCTAGCAACTGCCTAGCAACCACCCAGAATACCTTAGCAACCACCTAGCAACACCATAGCAACCACCCAGAACACCCTAGCAACCACCCAAAATACCTTAGCCATCGCTTAGCAACACTATAGCAACCGCCTAGCAACCACACAGAACACCCTAGAGACCACCCAAAAGACCCTAGCAACCACCCAAAACCCCCTAGCAACCGCCTTGCAACCACCCAGAGTACCTTAGCAACCGCCTAGCAAAACCGTAGCAACCACCCAGAACACCCTAGCAACCTCCTAGCAACACCCTAGCAACCGCCTAGCAACCACCCAAAATATCTTAGCAACTGCCTAGCAACAACATAGCAACACCCAGGCAACCGCCTAGCAACCACCCAGAGTACCTTAGCAACCACCTAGCAACACCATAGCAACCACCCAGAACACCCTAGCAACCAACCCAAAATACCCTAGCAACAGCCTTGCAACCACCCAAAAGATTCTAGCAACCGCCTAGCAACCACCCAGAATACCTTAGCAACCGCCTAGCAACACCCTAGCAACCACCCAAAATACCTTAGCAACCACCTAGCAACACCCTAGCAACCGCCTAGCAACCACCCAAAAATACCTTAACCTCCGCCTAGCAACACCATAGCAACAACCAAGAACACCATAGCAAACGCCTAGCAACACCATAGCAACCACCCAGAACACCCTATCAACCATCTAGCAACACCCTAGCAACCACCCAAAACACCCTAGTAACCATCCATAACACCATAACCAACCACCCAAAATACCCTAGCAACCGCCTAGCAACCACCCAAAACACCCTAGCCTCCGCCTAGCAACACCATAGCAACCACCCAAAATACCCTATCAACCATCTAGCAACACCCTAGCAACCACCCAAAACACCCTAGTAACCATCCATAACACCATAGCCAACCACCCAGAAGACCCTAGCAACCACCCAAAATACCCTAGCAACCGCCTAGCAACCACCCAGAACACCCTAGTAATCAACCATAACATCATTGCAACCAACCAGAACACCCTAACAACCACCCAAAATACCCTAGCAACCGCCTAGCAACCACCCAAAAGACCATAGCAACCACTGAAAATATCCTAGCAACACCATAGCAACCGCCTAGCAAACACCCAGAATACCTTAGCAACCGCCTAGCAACACCATAGGTTTTTGTACTTTTTGCAGTGCATTGCACACCAGAACTAACTCATTCCCATGTTAATTAAAGACATAGAGAGATTTCTCTTTAATGAACATGGCAATGAGTTATTTCTGGTGTGCAATGCAATGCAATGCGAAAAGTGCATATGTTATTTTTCAGTGCACAACGTTAGATCGTTAATGCAATGCAATGCAATGCAATGCAGTGCAAAGCAAAACAAGGCAATGCAATGCAACCACACGTTATGTCTTTAATCAACATGGGAATGAGTTAGTTCTGGTGTGCAATGCAATGCAATGCATAAAGTGCATAACGTATGTTAGTGCAATGCAATGCAATGCAACAACACACGTTATCTCTTTAATGAACATGGGAATGACAGTTCTGGTGTGCAATGCAATGCAAAAAGTGCATAACCTATATGTTATTCTTCAGTGCACAACGGTTAGATCGTTTGTGCAATGCAATGCAACAACACATATCTCTTTAATGAACATGGGAAGGATTTAGTTCTGGTGTGCAATGTGAAAAGTGCATATGTTATTCTTCAGTGCACAACGTTAAATCGTTAATGCAATGCAATGCAATGCAATGCAATGCAATGCAATGCTTTGCAAAGCAATGCAATGCAATTCAAAGCAATGCAATGCAATGCAATGCAATGCAATGCAATGCAATGCAATGCAATGCAATGCAATGCAATCCAATGCAATGCAATGCAATGCAATGCAATGCAACCACACATTATGTCTTTAATCAACATGGGAATGAGTTAGTTCTGATGTGCAATGCAATGCAATGTGAAAAGTGCATATGATATTCTTCAGTGCACAACGTTAGATCGTTAATGCAATGCAATGCAGTGCAAAGCAAAGCAAAGCAAAGCAAAACAATGCAATGCAATGCAATGCAATGCAATGCAATGCAATGCAATGCAATGCAATGCAAAGCAATGCAAAGCAATGCAATGCAATGCAATGCAATGCAAATGCAATGCAATGCAACCTACACGTTATGTCTTTAATCAACATGGGAATGAGTTAGTTCTGGTGTGCAATGCAATGCAATGCAATGCAACCACACATTATGTCTTTAATCAACATGGGAATGAGTTAGTTCTGATGTGCAATGCAATGCAATGTGAAAAGTGCATATGTTATTCTTCAGTGCACAACGTTAGATCGTTAATGCAATGCAATGCAATGAAGTGCAAAGCAAAGCAAAACAAGTCAATGCATTGCATTGCATTGCATTGCATTGCATTGCATTGCCTTGTTTTGCTTTGCTTTGCACTGCATTGCTTTGCTTTGCATTGCATTGCTTTGCATTGCATTGCATTGCATTGCATTGCATTGCATTGCATTGCATTGCAATGCAATGCAGTGCAAAGCAAAGCAAAGCAAAACAAGGCAATGCAATGCAATGCAATGCAGTGCAAAGCAAAGCAAAACAAGGCAATGCAATGCAATGCAATGCAATGCAATGCAATGCAATGCAATGCAATGCAATGCATTGACTTGTTTTGCTTTGCTTTGCACTTCATTGCATTGCATTGCATTAACGATCTAACGTTGTGCACTGAAGAATAACATATGCACTTTTCAAATGCAATTTCAATGCAATGCAATGCAATGCAATGCAATGCAATGCAATGCAATGCAAAGCAATGCAATGCAATGCAATGCAGTGCAAAGCAAAACAAGGCAAGGCAAGGCAATGCAATGCAATGCAATGCAATGCAATGCAATGCAATGCAATTGCAATGCAATGCAATGCAATGCAACCACACGTTATGTCTTTAATCAACATGGGAATGAGTTAGTTCTGGTGTGCAATGCAATGCAATGTGAAAAGTGCATATGTTATTCTTCAGTGCACAACGTTAGATCGTTAATGCAATGCAATGCAATGCAGTGCAAAGCAAAACAAGGCAATGCAATTCAATGCAATGCAATGCAATGCAACCACACGTTATGTCTTTAATCAACATGGGAATGAGTTATGCTTCAAGTTGCACAACGTTAGATCGTTAGTGTAATGCAATGCAAGAAGTGCATAGCCTATGTTTCTTTAATGATGCTCAACGTTAGATCGTTTGTGCAAAGCACAATGGTACGCTTTTGACCTACTGAACATATTTCTGGCCAAAGAGTCCTTAAAGATGTTATTCCATCCTGACAAAAGTCCATTTTTGACATACTGAAATTTTTTCTGGCCAAGGAGTACTCGAAATTTGACCTTCCTATATATACTAGTGGACTCTTTCTTGTGTTACACTGTAAAAAAAAATCAATTAGTCTGACGTATTTCTCATTGAGCCAATGTTAACAGACTATTGCAACAAGAATCGGACTTGGGCTATTTTAAAAATATAGATGTGACCCGTCACTAGAAAATTTTGACGGAGAGGTTAGACATATTTATCATCAGATGGAGTCTATAATTTTATATAGTTTAAAAACTTTTTAGGGAACCTTTGACCAGAAATAATAATAGAATTATTAAGATAATAATAGTAATTATAATTAGATGCGAAAGTTCGTCGAGACAAACTTTAAGTTGGCTTGAGAAAGTTTGGACCAGAATGTTTTTTGCTATGCAGTTGCTAGGATGTTATGGGTGGTCGTTATGGTGTTGCTAGGCGGTTGCTAGGGTATTCTGGGTGGTTTCTAGGCGGTTGCCTGGGTGTTCTGGGTGGTTGCTATGTTGTTGCTAGGCAGTTGCTAAGGTACTCTGGGTGGTTGCAAGGCAGTTGCTAGGATGTTATTGGTGGTCGTTATGGTGTTGCTAGGCAGTTGCTAGGGTATTCTGGGTGGTTTCTAGGCGGTTGCCTGGGTGTTCTGGGTGGTTGCTATGTTGTTGCTAGGCAGTTGCTAAGGTATTTTGGGTGGTTGCTAAGCGGTTGCTAGGGTGTTGCTAGGAGGTTGCTATGGTGTTGCTAGGTGGTTGCTAAGGTATTTTGGGTGGTTTCTAGGCGGTTGCTATGGTGTTCTGGGTGGTTGCTAGAATATTTTCAGTGGTTGCTAGTGTGTTCTGGGTGGTTGCTAGGATATTATGGGTGGTTGCCAGGGTCTTTTGGGTGGTTGCTAGGTGGTTGCTAGGGTGTTCTGGGAGGTTGCTAGGCGGTTGCTATGGTGTTGCTAAGCGGTTGCTAAGGTATTTTGGGTGCTTGCTAGGGTGTTTCTAGGCGGTTGCTAGGCTGTTCTGGGTGGTTGCTACGGTATTGCTAGGCGGTTGCTAATGTATTCTTGGTGGTTGCTAGGCGGTTGCAATGGTGTTCTGGGTGGTTGCTAGGATATTTTCAGTGGTTGCTATGGTCTTTTGGGTGGTTGAGGCGGTTGCTAGGGTATTTTGGGTGGTTGAGGCGGTTGCTAGGGTATTTTGGGCGGTTGCTAGAATATTTTGGGTGGTTGCTATGGTGTTGCTAGGCGGTTGTTAAGGTACTCTGGGTGGTTGCAAGGCGGTTGCTAGGGTCTTTTGGGTGGTTGCTAGGGTCTTTTGGGTGGTTGCTAGTTGGTTGCTAGGGTGTTCTGGGTGGTTGCTAGGCGGTTGCTATGGTGTTGCTAAGCGATGGCTAAGGTATTTTGGGTGGTTGCTAGGGTATTTCTATGCGGTTGCTAGGCTGTTCTGGGTGTTTGCTATGGTGTTGCTAGGTGGTTGCTAAGGTATTCTGGGTGGTTGCTAGGCAGTTGCTAGGATGTTATGGGCGGTCGTTATGGTGTTGCTAGGCGGTTGCTAGGGTATTCTGGGTGGTTTCTAGGCGGTTGCCTGGGTGTTCTGGATCGTTGCTATGTTGTTGCTAGGCAGTTGCTAAGGTATTTCGGGTGGTTGCTAGGCTGTTGCTATGGTGTTGCTAGGAGGTTGCTAGGGTGTTCTGGGTGGTTGCTATGGTGTTGCTAGGTGGTTGCTAAGGCATTCTGGGTGGTTGCTAGGCGGTTGCTATGGTGTTCTGGGTGGTTGCTAGAATATTTTCAGTGGTTGCTATGGTCTTTTGGGTGGTTGAGGTGGTTGCTAGGGTATTTTGGGTTGTTGCCAGGGTCTTTGGTGGTTGCCACCCAGGTTGCTAGGTGGTTGCTAGTTTGTTCTGAGGTATTTTGGGTGGTTGCTAGGGTGTTCTGACTGGTTGCTATGGAGTTACTAGGGTTTTCTAAGGTATTTTGGGTGGTTGCTAGGGTGTTCTGAGTGTCTGCTGTGGTGTTGCTATGGTGTTCTAAGGTATTTTGGGTGGTTGCTAGGGTGTTGCTTGGCGGTTGCTAAGGTATTTTGGGTGGTTGCTATGGTGTTGCTAGGCTGTTTTGGGTGGTTGCTAGGGTGTTCTGGGTGGTTGCTAGGCGGTTGCTAGGATATTTTGAGTCGTTGCTAAGGTTTTTTGGGTGGTTTCTAGGCGGTTGCTAGGGTGTTTTGGGTGGTTGCTAGGCGGTTGCTAGAATATTTTGGGTGGTTGCTAGGGTCTTTTGGGTGGTTGCTAGGGTGTTCTGAGTGGTTGCTAGGGTGTTCTAAGGTATTTTGGGTGGTTGCTAGGGTGTTCTGGGTGGTTGTGAGGCAGTTGCTACGGTGTTCTGAGTGGTTGCTATGGTGTTGCTAGGGTGTTCTAAGGTATTATAGGTGGTTGCTAGGGTGTTCTGGGTGGTTGTTAGGCAGTTGCTAGGGTGTTCTGAGTGGTTGATATGGTGTTCTAAGTTATTCTGGATGGTTGCTAGGGTGTTCTGGGTGGTTGCTAGGCGGTTGCTAGGTTTCGGTTGCCCGAAATATCTTAGCAAGCAACTGCCTAGCAACCACCCAAAATACCTTAGCCTCCGCCTAACAACCGCCTAGCAACCACCCAGAACACCCTAGCAACCACCTAGCAACACCATAGCAACCACCCAGAACACCCTATCAACCATCTAGCAACACCCTAGCAACCACCCAAAACACCCTAGTAACCATCCATAACACCATAGCCAACCACCCAGAAGACCCTAGCAACCACCCAAAATACCCTAGCAACCGCCTAGCAACCACCCAGAACACCCTAGTAATCAACCATAACATCATTGCAACCAACCAGAACACCCTAACAACCACCCAAAATACCCTAGCAACCGCCTAGCAACCACCCAAAAGACCATAGCAACCACTGAAAATATCCTAGCAACACCATAGCAACCGCCTAGCAAACACCCAGAATACCTTAGCAACCGCCTAGCAACACCATAGGTTTTTGTACTTTTTGCAGTGCATTGCACACCAGAACTAACTCATTCCCATGTTAATTAAAGATATAGAGAGATTTCTCTTTAATGAACATGGCAATGAGTTATTTCTGGTGTGCAATGCAATGCAATGTGAAAACTGCATATGTTATTCTTCAGTGCACAACGTTAGATCGTTAATGCAATGCAATGCAATGCAATGCAATGCAATGCAGTGCAAAGCAAAACAAGGCAATGCAATGCAACCACACGTTATGTCTTTAATCAACATGGGAATGAGTTAGTTCTGGTGTGCAATGCAATGCAATGCAAAAAGTGCATAACGTATGTTAGTGCAATGCAATGCAATGCAACAACACACGTTATCTCTTTTATGAACATGGGAATGACAGTTCTGGTGTGCAATGCAATGCAAAAAGTGCATAACCTATATGTTATTCTTCAGTGCACAACGGTTAGATCGTTTGTGCAATGCAATGCAACAACACATATCTCTTTAATGAACATGGGAAGGATTTAGTTCTGGTGTGCAATGTGAAAAGTGCATATGTTATTCTTCAGTGCACAACGTTAAATCGTTAATGCAATGCAATGCAATGCAATGCAATGCAATGCAATGCAATGCAATGCAATGCAATGCAATGCTTTGCAAAGCAATGCAATGCAATTCAAAGCAATGCAATGCAATGCAATGCAATGCAATGCAATGCAATCCAATGCAATGCAATGCAATGCAATGCAATGCAACCACACATTATGTCTTTAATCAACATGGGAATGAGTTAGTTCTGATGTGCAATGCAATGCAATGTGAAAAGTGCATATGTTATTCTTCAGTGCACAACGTTAGATCGTTAATGCAATGCAATGCAATGCAGTGCAAAGCAAAGCAAAGCAATGCAATGCAATGCAATGCAATGCAATGCAATGCAATGCAATGCAATGCAATGCAATGCAAAGCAATGCAAAGCAATGCAATGCAATGCAATGCAAATGCAATGCAATGCAACCTACACGTTATGTCTTTAATCAACATGGGAATGAGTTAGTTCTGGTGTGCAATGCAATGCAATGCAATGCAACCACACATTATGTCTTTAATCAACATGGGAATGAGTTAGTTCTGATGTGCAATGCAATGCAATGTGAAAAGTGCATATGTTATTCTTCAGTGCACAACGTTAGATCGTTAATGCAATGCAATGCAATGAAGTGCAAAGCAAAGCAAAACAAGTCAATGCATTGCATTGCATTGCATTGCATTGCATTGCATTGCCTTGTTTTGCTTTGCTTTGCTTTGCACTGCATTGCATTGCTTTGCATTGCATTGCTTTGCATTGCATTGCATTGCATTGCATTGCATTGCATTGCATTGCATTGCATTGCAATGCAATGCAGTGCAAAGCAAAGCAAAACAAGGCAATGCAATGCAATGCAATGCAATGCAGTGCAAAACAAGGCAATGCAATGCAATGCAATGCAATGCAGTGCAAAGCAAAGCAAAGCAAAACAAGGCAATGCAATGCAATGCAAAGCAATGCAATGCAGTGCAGTGCAGTGCAAAGCAAAGCAAAGCAAAACAAGGCAATGCAATGCAATGCAATGCAATGCAATGCAATGCAATGCAATGCAATGCAATGCAATGCAATGCAAAGCAATGCAAAGCAATGCAATGCAATGCAATGCAATGCAATGCAATGCAATGCAAAGCAATGCAATGCAATGCAGTGCAAAGCAAAACAAGGCAAGGCAATGCAATGCAATGCAATGCAATGCAATGCAATGCAATGCAATGCAATGCAATGCAATGCAATGCAATGCAATTGCAATGCAATGCAATGCAATGCAACCACACGTTATGTCTTTAATCAACATGGGAATGAGTTAGTTCTGGTGTGCAATGCAATGCAATGTGAAAAGTGCATATGTTATTCTTCAGTGCACTACGTTAGATCGTTAATGCAATGCAATGCAATGCAGTGCAAAGCAAAACAAGGCAATGCAATGCAATGCAATGCAATGCAATGCAATGCAATGCAATGCAATGCAATGCAATGCAACCACACGTTATGTCTTTAATCAACATGGGAATGAGTTAGTTCTGGTGTGCACTGCAATGCAATGCAAAAAGTTCATATAGTTATTCAGTGCACAACGTCAGATCGTTAGTGCAGTGCAATGCGAAAAGTACATGTGTTATTTTCCAGTTCACAACGTTAGATCGTTAGTGCAATGCAATGCAATGCAATGCAATGCAATACAATGCAATGTGCAATGCAACAACACACGTTATGTCTTTAATCAACATGGGAATGAGTTAGTTCTGGTGTGCAACCGCAATGCAATGGTGTGCAATTTAATGCAATGCGAAAAGTGCATATTGTTATTCAGTGCACAACGTCAGATCGTGTGTTGTGTGTCAGATCAACACACATAGTTATGTATTTAATGAACATGGGAATGAGTTTGATCCGGTGTGCAATGCAATGCAATGTAAGAAGTGCATAACCCGTTACTCTTCAGTAAACAACGTTAGATCGTTAGTGCAATGCAATGCAACAACACATGTTATGTCTTTAATCAACATGGGAATGAGTTAGTTCTGGTGTGCAATTTAATGCATTGTAAAAAGTGCATAACTTATATGTTATTCTTCAGTGCACAACGTTAGATCTTTAGTGCAATGCAATGCAACAACACACTTTATCTCTTCTTTGAACATGGGAATGAGTTAGTTCTGGTGTGCAATTTAATGCAATGTAAAAAGTGCATAACCTGTATGTTATTCTTCAGTGCACAACGTTTGTGCAATGCAATGCAATAACACTCATAATGAACCTGGGAATGATTTTGTTCTGGTGTGCAATGCACTGCAGTGCGAGAAGTGCATAATCTGTATGCTTCAAGTTGCACAACGTTAGATCGTTAGTGTAATGCAATGCAAGAAGTGCATAGCCTATGTTTCTTTAATGATGCTCAACGTTAGATCGTTTGTGCAAAGCACAATGGTACGCTTTTGACCTACTGAACATATTTCTGGCCAAAGAGTCCTTAAAGATGTTATTCCATCCTGACAAAAGTCCATTTTTGACATACTGAAATTTTTTCTGGCCAAGGAGTACTCGAAACTTGACCTTTCTATATATACTAGTGGACTCTTTCTTGTGTTACACTGTAAAAAAAAATTCAATTAGTCTGACGTATTTCTCATTGAGCCAATGTTAACAGACTATTGCAACAAGAATCGGACTTGGGCCATTTTAAAAATATAGATGTGACCCGTCACTAGAAAATTTTGACGGAGAGGTTAGACATATTTATCATCAGATGGAGTCTATAATTTTATATAGTTTAAAAACTTTTTAGGGAACCTTTGACCAGAAATAATAATAGAATTATTAAGATAATAATAGTAATTATAATTAGATGCGAAAGTTCGTCGAGACAAACTTTAAGTTGGCTTGAGAAAGTTTGGACCAGAATGTTTTTTGCTATGCAGTTGCTAGGATGTTATGGGTGGTCGTTATGGTGTTGCTAGGCGGTTGCTAGGGTATTCTGGGTGGTTTCTAGGCGGTTGCCTGGGTGTTCTGGGTGGTTGCTATGTTGTTGCTAGGCAGTTGCTAAGGTACTCTGGGTGGTTGCAAGGCAGTTGCTAGGATGTTATTGGTGGTCGTTATGGTGTTGCTAGGCGGTTGCTAGGGTATTCTGGGTGGTTTCTAGGCGGTTGCCTGGGTGTTCTGGGTGGTTGCTATGTTGTTGCTAGGCAGTTGCTAAGGTATTTTGGGTGGTTGCTAAGCGGTTGCTAGGGTGTTGCTAGGAGGTTGCTATGGTGTTGCTAGGTGGTTGCTAAGGTATTTTGGGTGGTTTCTAGGCGGTTGCTATGGTGTTCTGGGTGGTTGCTAGAATATTTTCAGTGGTTGCTAGTGTGTTCTGGGTGGTTGCTAGGATATTATGGGTGGTTGCCAGGGTCTTTTGGGTGGTTGCTAGGTGGTTGCTAGGGTGTTCTGGGAGGTTGCTAGGCGGTTGCTATGGTGTTGCTAAGCGGTTGCTAAGGTATTTTGGGTGCTTGCTAGGGTGTTTCTAGGCGGTTGCTAGGCTGTTCTGGGTGGTTGCTACGGTATTGCTAGGCGGTTGCTAATGTATTCTTGGTGGTTGCTAGGCGGTTGCAATGGTGTTCTGGGTGGTTGCTAGGATATTTTCAGTGGTTGCTATGGTCTTTTGGGTGGTTGAGGCGGTTGCTAGGGTATTTTGGGTGGTTGAGGCGGTTGCTAGGGTATTTTGGGCGGTTGCTAGAATATTTTGGGTGGTTGCTATGGTGTTGCTAGGCGGTTGTTAAGGTACTCTGGGTGGTTGCAAGGCGGTTGCTAGGGTCTTTTGGGTGGTTGCTAGTTGGTTGCTAGGGTGTTCTGGGTGGTTGCTAGGCGGTTGCTATTGTGTTGCTAAGCGATGGCTAAGGTATTTTGGGTGGTTGCTAGGGTATTTCTATGCGGTTGCTAGGCTGTTCTGGGTGTTTGCTATGGTGTTGCTAGGTGGTTGCTAAGGTATTCTGGGTGGTTGCTAGGCAGTTGCTAGGATGTTATGGGCGGTCGTTATGGTGTTGCTAGGCGGTTGCTAGGGTATTCTGGGTGGTTTCTGGGCGGTTGCCTGGGTGTTCTGGATCGTTGCTATGTTGTTGCTAGGCAGTTGCTAAGGTATTTCGGGTGGTTGCTAGGCTGTTGCTATGGTCTTGCTAGGAGGTTGCTAGGGTGTTCTGGGTGGTTGCTAGAATATTTTCAGTGGTTGCTATGGTCTTTTGGGTGGTTGAGGTGGTTGCTAGGGTATTTTGGGTGGTTGCCAGGGTCTTTTGGGTGGTTGCTAGGTGGTTGCTAGGGTGTTTCTGAGGTATTTTGCGTGGTTGCAAGGGTGTTCTGACTGGTTGCTATGGTGTTGCTATGGTGTTCTAAGGTATTTTGGGTGGTTGCTAAGGTGTTGCTAGGCGGTTGCTAAGGTCTTTTGGGTGGTTGCTAGGCAGTTGCTAGTTTGTTCTGAGGTATTTTGGGTGGTTGCTAGGGTGTTCTGACTGGTTGCTATGGAGTTACTAGGGTTTTCTAAGGTATTTTGGGTGGTTGCTAGGGTGTTCTGAGTGTCTGCTGTGGTGTTGCTATGGTGTTCTAAGGTATTTTGGGTGGTTGCTAGGGTGTTGCTTGGCGGTTGCTAAGGTATTTTGGGTGGTTGCTATGGTGTTGCTAGGCTGTTTTGAGTGGTTGCTAGGGTGTTCTGGGTGGTTGCTAGGCGGTTGCTAGGATATTTTGAGTTGTTGCTAAGGTTTTTTGGGTGGTTTCTAGGCGGTTGCTAGGGTGTTTTGGGTGGTTGCTAGGCGGTTGCTAGAATATTTTGGGTGGTTGCTAGGGTCTTTTGGGTGGTTGCTAGGGTGTTCTGAGTGGTTGCTAGGGTGTTCTAAGGTATTTTGGGTGGTTGCTAGGGTGTTCTGGGTGGTTGTGAGGCAGTTGCTACGGTGTTCTGAGTGGTTGCTATGGTGTTGCTAGGGTGTTCTAAGGTATTATAGGTGGTTGCTAGGGTGTTCTGGGTGGTTGTTAGGCAGTTGCTAGGGTGTTCTGAGTGGTTGATATGGTGTTCTAAGTTATTCTGGATGGTTGCTAGGGTGTTCTGGGTGGTTGCTAGGCGGTTGCTAGGTTGTTCTCAGTGGTTGCTATTGTGTTCTAGGCGGTTACACACACACACACACACACACACACACACACATACACTAACTCGATAACACTTACACACTCAGAGTTTATATGCGTTACAGTTTATAAGTTAAAATGAAGTAAATTTAGTAGTTTGAAGTTTAAATTATCTTAAAGTTTATATAAGTTTGACGTTTAAAAAGTTTAAATTAGTTTAAAGTTTAATTTAGTTTGAAGTTTAAAGTATTTGAAGTTTAAAATAGTTTGAAGTAGATAGATAGATCTATCAACCACTCAAAAGACCATAGCAACCACTAAAAATATCCTAGCAACCACCCAGAACAACATAGCAACCGCCTAGCAACCACCCAGAATACCTTAGCAACCGCCTAGCAACACCCTAGCAACCAACTAAAATATCTTAGCAACCGCCTAGCAACCACCCAGAATACCTTAGCAACCGCCTAGCAACCGCCTAGAAACCACCCAAAAGACCCTAGCAACTAAGGGTGTCACGATTCTCCAAATCCTCGATTCGATTACATTTTCGATTCTAAAGTCACGGTTCAATTCGATTCTCGATGTAAAAAAAAAAATTTTTTAAAGCACAAGCTATGCCATTTTTAGACTTTTATGCAATATAATAATATCTGACCTTTGTTCGTAATGTACCACACACTACATTGTCAAATTTAAAACGTTTATTAACAACATAATGTAACAATAACTTATATCTTCAGTCAATTGGAAACTTAAACAATATAACCTATTACCTATTATAGTCCCGGGGGCTCCCTGGACTCCTCAGAGCAGTCACAGGCGAATAGCACAGCGTTTTAAATTGGGTTCCCACAGCGTTTGCAACGCAGTACGAGAGAACGTTCTCGTAAGGGAACGTACTTGGTTACTTGCGTAACCTCGGTTCCCTTAGAGATAAGGGAACGAGTACTGCGTTGCCTTGCCGTGCTATTTCGCTCACATCAGGTACTTCACTTCAGTGGATTTAAACCTAAAGTCCTTTGGCGAGTTTTCTCTGAATTTATACACTTCAGCCGCGTCCAAATTGGTGCGCTCCAAGCGCTCCTACTCGCCATAGGTTCGTGCAGTTGCCGCAGCACAGCCAATCAGCTCGCTCAGACTAGCTATGATGCTCTCGCTGTGCAGCTGCAATGCGTTTTAAAATAAAGGCTTCAATATTCTCGAGAAAAGGAGTTTTACCTATTACAGGCAAGCCGAGCTGACGTGACATATGGGGCGTGGCAGCATCGACGATTCCATTTTTTGATTCGATAATCGAGATTGAGCATTAATTTCGATCGATTTCGATTTAAAATTGAAATCGTGACACCCTTACTAGCAACCACCCAAAATACCCTAGCAACCGCCTTGCAACCACTCAGAATACCTTAGCAACCGCCTAGCAACACAATAGCAACCACCCAGAATACCCTAGCAACCACCTAGCAACACCCTAGCAACCACCCAAAATACCTTGGCAACCGCTAACAAAACCCTAGCAACCGCCCAAAATATCTTAGCAACCACCTAGCAACACCCTAGCAACCGCCTAGCAACCACCCAAAATACCTTAGCCTCCGCCTAGCAACACCATAGCAGCCACCCAGAACACCCTAGCAACCTCCTAGCAACACCCTAGCAACCGCCTAGCAACCACCCAAAATACCTTAGCAACTGCCTAGCAACAACATAGCAACCACCCAGAACACCCAGGCAACCGCCTAGAAACTACCCAGAATACCCTAGCAACCGCCTAGCAACACCATAACGACCACCCATAACATCCTAGCAACTGCCTAGCAACCACCCAGAATACCTTAGCAACCACCTAGCAACACCATAGCAACCACCCAGAACACCCTAGCAACCACCCAAAATACCTTAGCCATCGCTTAGCAACACTATAGCAACCGCCTAGCAACCACACAGAACACCCTAGAGACCACCCAAAAGACCCTAGCAACCACCCAAAACCCCCTAGCAACCGCCTTGCAACCACCCAGAGTACCTTAGCAACCGCCTAGCAACACCGTAGCAACCACCCAGAACACCCTAGCAACCTCCTAGCAACACCCTAGCAACCGCCTAGCAACCACCCAAAATATCTTAGCAACTGCCTAGCAACAACATAGCAACACCCAGGCAACCGCCTAGCAACCACCCAGAGTACCTTAGCAACCACCTAGCAACACCATAGCAACCACCCAGAACACCCTAGCAACCAACCCAAAATACCCTAGCAACAGCCTTGCAACCACCCAAAAGATTCTAGCAACCGCCTAGCAACCACCCAGAATACCTTAGCAACCGCCTAGCAACACCCTAGCAACCACCCAAAATACCTTAGCAACCACCTAGCAACACCCTAGCAACCGCCTAGCAACCACCCAAAAATACCTTAGCCTCCGCCTAGCAACACCATAGCAACAACCAAGAACACCATAGCAAACGCCTAGCAACACCATAGCAACCACCCAGAACACCCTATCAACCATCTAGCAACACCCTAGCAACCACCCAAAACACCCTAGTAACCATCCATAACACCATAACCAACCACCCAAAATACCCTAGCAACCGCCTAGCAACCACCCAGAACACCCTAGCCTCCGCCTAGCAACACCATAGCAACCACCCAAAATACCCTAGCAACCACCCAGAACACCCTAGTAATCAACCATAACATCCTAGCAACCACCCAGAACACCCTAACAACCAACCAAAATACCCTAGCAACCACCTAGCAACCACCCAAAAGACCATAGCAACCACTGAAATTATCCTAGCAACACCATAGCAACCGCCTAGAAACACCCTAGCAACCACCCAAAATACCTTAGCAACCGCTTAGCAACACCCTAGCAACCACCTAGCAACCACCCAAAAGACCCTAGCAACCACCCAAAATACCCTAGCAACCGCCTTGCAACCACCCAGAGTACCTTAGCAACTGCCTAGCAACAACATAGCAACCACCCAAAATACCCTAGCAACCGCCTGCAACCACCCAGAATACCCTAGAAACCACCTAGCAACTCCCTAGCAACCACCCAAAATACCTTAGCAACCGCTAACAAAACCCTAGCAACCGCCCGAAATATCTTAGCAAGCAACTGCCTAGCAACCACCCAAAATACCTTAGCCTCCGCCTAGCAACCGCCTAGCAACCACCCAGAACACCCTAGCAACCACCTAGCAACACCATAGCAACCACCCAGAACACCCTATCAACCATCTAGCAACACCCTAGCAACCACCCAAAACACCCTAGTAACCATCCATAACACCATAGCCAACCACCCAGAAGACCCTAGCAACCACCCAAAATACCCTAGCAACCGCCTAGCAACCACCCAGAACACCCTAGTAATCAACCATAACATCATTGCAACCAACCAGAACACCCTAACAACCACCCAAAATACCCTAGCAACCGCCTAGCAACCACCCAAAAGACCATAGCAACCACTGAAAATATCCTAGCAACACCATAGCAACCGCCTAGCAAACACCCAGAATACCTTAGCAACCGCCTAGCAACACCATAGGTTTTTGTAATTTTTGCAGTGCATTGCACACCAGAACTAACTCATTCCCATGTTAATTAAAGACATAGAGAGATTTCTCTTTAATGAACATGGCAATGAGTTATTTCTGGTGTGCAATGCAATGCAATGCGAAAAGTGCATATGTTATTCTTCAGTGCACAACGTTAGATCGTTAATGCAATGCAATGCAATGCAGTGCAAAGCAAAACAAGGCAATGCAATGCAACCACACGTTATGTCTTTAATCAACATGGGAATGAGTTAGTTCTGGTGTGCAATGCAATGCAATGCAAAAAGTGCATAACGTATGTTAGTGCAATGCAATGCAATGCAACAACACACGTTATCTCTTTAATGAACATGGGAATGACAGTTCTGGTGTGCAATGCAATGCAAAAAGTGCATAACCTATATGTTATTCTTCAGTGCACAACGGTTAGATCGTTTGTGCAATGCAATGCAACAACACATATCTCTTTAATGAACATGGGAAGGATTTAGTTCTGGTGTGCAATGTGAAAAGTGCATATGTTATTCTTCAGTGCACAACGTTAAATCGTTAATGCAATGCAATGCAATGCAATGCAATGCAATGCAATGCTTTGCAAAGCAATGCAATGCAATTCAAAGCAATGCAATGCAATGCAATGCAATGCAATGCAATGCAATGCAATGCAATGCAATGCAATGCAATGCAATCCAATGCAATGCAATGCAATGCAATGCAATGCAACCACACATTATGTCTTTAATCAACATGGGAATGAGTTAGTTCTGATGTGCAATGCAATGCAATGTGAAAAGTGCATATGTTATTCTTCAGTGCACAACGTTAGATCGTTAATGCAATGCAATGCAATGCAGTGCAAAGCAAAGCAAAGCAAAGCAAAGCAAAGCAATGCAATGCAATGCAATGCAATGCAATGCAATGCAATGCAATGCAATGCAATGCAATGCAATGCAAAGCAATGCAAAGCAATGCAATGCAATGCAATGCAAATGCAATGCAATGCAACCTACACGTTATGTCTTTAATCAACATGGGAATGAGTTAGTTCTGGTGTGCAATGCAATGCAATGCAATGCAACCACACATTATGTCTTTAATCAACATGGGAATGAGTTAGTTCTGATGTGCAATGCAATGCAATGTGAAAAGTGCATATGTTATTCTTCAGTGCACAACGTTAGATCGTTAATGCAATGCAATGCAATGAAGTGCAAAGCAAAGCAAAACAAGTCAATGCATTAAATTGCATTGCATTGCATTGCATTGCATTGCATTGCATTGCATTGCATTGCCTTGTTTTGCTTTGCTTTGCTTTGCAATGCAATGCAAAGCAATGCAAAGCAATGCAATGCAATGCAATGCAATGCAATGCAATGCAATGCAATGCAATGCAAAGCAATGCAATGCAATGCAGTGCAAAGCAAAACAAGGCAAGGCAATGCAATGCAATGCAATGCAATGCAATGCAATGCAATTGCAATGCAATGCAATGCAATGCAACCACACGTTATGTCTTTAATCAACATGGGAATGAGTTAGTTCTGGTGTGCAATGCAATGCAATGTGAAAAGTGCATATGTTATTCTTCAGTGCACAACGTTAGATCGTTAATGCAATGCAATGCAATGCAGTGCAAAGCAAAACAAGGCAATGCAATGCAATGCAATGCAATGCAATGCAATGCAATGCAATGCAACCACACGTTATGTCTTTAATCAACATGGGAATGAGTTAGTTCTGGTGTGCACTGCAATGCAATGCAAAAAGTGCATATAGTTATTCAGTGCACAACGTCAGATCGTTAGTGCAGTGCAATGCGAAAAGTACATGTGTTATTTTCTAGTTCACAACGTTAGATCGTTAGTGCAATGCAATGCTATGCAATGCAATGCAATACAATGCAATGTGCAATGCAACAACACACGTTATGTCTTTAATCAACATGGGAATGAGTTAGTTCTGGTGTGCAACCGCAATGCAATGGTGTGCAATTTAATGCAATGCGAAAAGTGCATATTGTTATTCAGTGCACAACGTCAGATCGTGTGTTGTGTGTCAGATCAACACACATAGTTATGTATTTAATGAACATGGGAATGAGTTTGATCCGGTGTGCAATGCAATGCAATGTAAGAAGTGCATAACCCGTTACTTTTCAGTAAACAACGTTAGATCGTTAGTGCAATGCAATGCAACAACACATGTTATGTCTTTAATCAACATGGGAATGAGTTAGTTCTGGTGTGCAATTTAATGCATTGTAAAAAGTGCATAACTTATATGTTATTCTTCAGTGCACAACGTTAGATCTTTAGTGCAATGCAATGCAACAACACACTTTATCTCTTCTTTGAACATGGGAATGAGTTAGTTCTGGTGTGCAATTTAATGCAATGTAAAAAGTGCATAACCTGTATGTTATTCTTCAGTGCACAACGTTTGTGCAATGCAATGCAATAACACTCATAATGAACCTGGGAATGATTTTGTTCTGGTGTGCAATGCACTGCAGTGCGAGAAGTGCATAATCTGTATGTTATGCTTCAAGTTGCACAACGTTAGATCGTTAGTGTAATGCAATGCAAGAAGTGCATAGCCTATGTTTCTTTAATGATGCTCAACGTTAGATCGTTTGTGCAAAGCACAATGGTACGCTTTTGACCTACTGAACATATTTCTGGCCAAAGAGTCCTTAAAGATGTTATTCCATCCTGACAAAAGTCCATTTTTGACATACTGAAATTTTTTCTGGCCAAGGAGTACTCGAAACTTGACCTTTCTATATATACTAGTGGACTCTTTCTTGTGTTACACTGTAAAAAAAAATTCAATTAGTCTGACGTATTTCTCATTGAGCCAATGTTAACAGACTATTGCAACAAGAATCGGACTTGGGCCATTTTAAAAATATAGATGTGACCCGTCACTAGAAAATTTTGACGGAGAGGTTAGACATATTTATCATCAGATGGAGTCTATAATTTTATATAGTTTAAAAACTTTTTAGGGAACCTTTGACCAGAAATAATAATAGAATTATTAAGATAATAATAGTAATTATAATTAGATGCGAAAGTTCGTCGAGACAAACTTTAAGTTGGCTTGAGAAAGTTTGGACCAGAATGTTTTTTGCTATGCAGTTGCTAGGATGTTATGGGTGGTCGTTATGGTGTTGCTAGGCGGTTGCTAGGGTATTCTGGGTGGTTTCTAGGCGGTTGCCTGGGTGTTCTGGGTGGTTGCTATGTTGTTGCTAGGCAGTTGCTAAGGTACTCTGGGTGGTTGCAAGGCAGTTGCTAGGATGTTATTGGTGGTCGTTATGGTGTTGCTAGGCGGTTGCTAGGGTATTCTGGGTGGTTTCTAGGCGGTTGCCTGGGTGTTCTGGGTGGTTGCTATGTTGTTGCTAGGCAGTTGCTAAGGTATTTTGGGTGGTTGCTAAGCGGTTGCTAGGGTGTTGCTAGGAGGTTGCTATGGTGTTGCTAGGTGGTTGCTAAGGTATTTTGGGTGGTTTCTAGGCGGTTGCTATGGTGTTCTGGGTGGTTGCTAGAATATTTTCAGTGGTTGCTAGTGTGTTCTGGGTGGTTGCTAGGATATTATGGGTGGTTGCCAGGGTCTTTTGGGTGGTTGCTAGGTGGTTGCTAGGGTGTTCTGGGTGGTTGCTAGGCGGTTGCTATGGTGTTGCTAAGCGGTTGCTAAGGTATTTTGGGTGCTTGCTAGGGTGTTTCTAGGCGGTTGCTAGGCTGTTCTGGGTGGTTGCTACGGTATTGCTAGGCGGTTGCTAATGTATTCTTGGTGGTTGCTAGGCGGTTGCAATGGTGTTCTGGGTGGTTGCTAGGATATTTTCAGTGGTTGCTATGGTCTTTTGGGTGGTTGAGGCGGTTGCTAGGGTATTTTGGGTGGTTGAGGCGGTTGCTAGGGTATTTTGGGCGGTTGCTAGAATATTTTGGGTGGTTGCTATGGTGTTGCTAGGCGGTTGTTAAGGTACTCTGGGTGGTTGCAAGGCGGTTGCTAGGGTCTTTTGGGTGGTTGCTAGGGTCTTTTGGGTGGTTGCTAGTTGGTTGCTAGGGTGTTCTGGGTGGTTGCTAGGCGGTTGCTATTGTGTTGCTAAGCGATGGCTAAGGTATTTTGGGTGGTTGCTAGGGTATTTCTATGCGGTTGCTAGGCTGTTCTGGGTGTTTGCTATGGTGTTGCTAGGTGGTTGCTAAGGTATTCTGGGTGTTGCTAGGCAGTTGCTAGGATGTTATGGGCGGTCGTTATGGTGTTGCTAGGCGGTTGCTAGGGTATTCTGGGTGGTTTCTGGGCGGTTGCCTGGGTGTTCTGGATCGTTGCTATGTTGTTGCTAGGCAGTTGCTAAGGTATTTCGGGTGGTTGCTAGGCTGTTGCTATGGTCTTGCTAGGAGGTTGCTAGGGTGTTCTGGGTGGTTGCTATGGTGTTGCTAGGTGGTTGCTAAGGTATTCTGGGTGGTTGCTAGGCGGTTGCTATGGTGTTCTGGGTGGTTGCTAGAATATTTTCAGTGGTTGCTATGGTCTTTTGGGTGGTTGAGGTGGTTGCTAGGGTATTTTGGGTGGTTGCCAGGGTCTTTTGGGTGGTTGCTAGGTGGTTGCTAGGGTGTTTCTGAGGTATTTTGCGTGGTTGCAAGGGTGTTCTGACTGGTTGCTATGGTGTTGCTATGGTGTTCTAAGGTATTTTGGGTGGTTGCTAAGGTGTTGCTAGGCGGTTGCTAAGGTCTTTTGGGTGGTTGCTAGGCAGTTGCTAGTTTGTTCTGAGGTATTTTGGGTGGTTGCTAGGGTGTTCTGACTGGTTGCTATGGAGTTACTAGGGTTTTCTAAGGTATTTTGGGTGGTTGCTAGGGTGTTCTGAGTGTCTGCTGTGGTGTTGCTATGGTGTTCTAAGGTATTTTGGGTGGTTGCTAGGGTGTTGCTTGGCGGTTGCTAAGGTATTTTGGGTGGTTGCTATGGTGTTGCTAGGCTGTTTTGAGTGGTTGCTAGGGTGTTCTGGGTGGTTGCTAGGCGGTTGCTAGGATATTTTGAGTCGTTGCTAAGGTTTTTTGGGTGGTTTCTAGGCGGTTGCTAGGGTGTTTTGGGTGGTTGCTAGGCGGTTGCTAGAATATTTTGGGTGGTTGCTAGGGTCTTTTGGGTGGTTGCTAGGGTGTTCTGAGTGGTTGCTAGGGTGTTCTAATGTATTTTGGGTGGTTGCTAGGGTGTTCTGGGTGGTTGTGAGGCAGTTGCTACGGTGTTCTGAGTGGTTGCTATGGTGTTGCTAGGGTGTTCTAAGGTATTATAGGTGGTTGCTAGGGTGTTCTGGGTGGTTGTTAGGCAGTTGCTAGGGTGTTCTGAGTGGTTGATATGGTGTTCTAAGTTATTCTGGATGGTTTCTAGGGTGTTCTGGGTGGTTGCTAGGCGGTTGCTAGGTTGTTCTCAGTGGTTGCTATTGTGTTCTAGGCGGTTACACACACACACACACACACACACACACACACACACACACACACACACACACACACACACACACATACACTAACTCGATAACACTTACACACTCAGAGTTTATATGCGTTACAGTTTATAAGTTAAAATGAAGTAAATTTAGTAGTTTGAAGTTTAAATTATCTTAAAGTTTATATAAGTTTGACGTTTAAAAAGTTTAAATTAGTTTAAAGTTTAATTTAGTTTGAAGTTTAAAGTATTTGAAGTTTAAAATAGTTTGAAGTAGATAGATAGATCTATCAACCACTCAAAAGACCATAGCAACCACTAAAAATATCCTAGCAACCACCCAGAACAACATAGCAACCGCCTAGCAACCACCCAGAATACCTTAGCAACCGCCTAGCAACACCCTAGCAACCAACTAAAATATCTTAGCAACCGCCTAGCAACCACCCAGAATACCTTAGCAACCGCCTAGCAACCGCCTAGAAACCACCCAAAAGACCCTAGCAACTAAGGGTGTCACGATTCTCCAAATCCTCGATTCGATTACATTTTCGATTCTAAAGTCACGGTTCAATTCGATTCTCGATGTAAAAAAAAAAATTTTTTAAAGCACAAGCTATGCCATTTTTAGACTTTTATGCAATATAATAATATCTGACCTTTGTTCGTAATGTACCACACACTACATTGTCAAATTTAAAACGTTTATTAACAACATAATGTAACAATAACTTATATCTTCAGTCAATTGGAAACTTAAACAATATAACCTATTACCTATTATAGTCCCGGGGGCTCCCTGGACTCCTCAGAGCAGTCACAGGCGAATAGCACAGCGTTTTAAATTGGGTTCCCACAGCGTTTGCAACGCAGTACGAGAGAACGTTCTCGTAAGGGAACGTACTTGGTTACTTGCGTAACCTCGGTTCCCTTAGAGATAAGGGAACGAGTACTGCGTTGCCTTGCCGTGCTATTTCGCTCACATCAGGTACTTCACTTCAGTGGATTTAAACCTAAAGTCCTTTGGCGAGTTTTCTCTGAATTTATACACTTCAGCCGCGTCCAAATTGGTGCGCTCCTACTCGCCATAGGTTCGTGCAGTTGCCGCAGCACAGCCAATCAGCTCGCTCAGACTAGCTATGATGCTCTCGCTGTGCAGCTGCAATGCGTTTTAAAATAAAGGCTTCAATATTCTCGAGAAAAGGAGTTTTACCTATTACAGGCAAGCCGAGCTGACGTGACATATGGGGCGTGGCAGCATCGACGATTCCATTTTTTGATTCGATAATCGAGATTGAGCATTAATTTCGATCGATTTCGATTTAAAATTGAAATCGTGACACCCTTACTAGCAACCACCCAAAATACCCTAGCAACCGCCTTGCAACCACTCAGAATACCTTAGCAACCGCCTAGCAACACAATAGCAACCACCTAGCAACCACCCAAAATACCTTAGCCTCCGCCTAGCAACACCATAGCAGCCACCCAGAACACCCTAGCAACCTCCTAGCAACACCCTAGCAACCGCCTAGCAACCACCCAAAATACCTTAGCAACTGCCTAGCAACAACATAGCAACCACCCAGAACACCCAGGCAACCGCCTAGAAACTACCCAGAATACCCTAGCAACCGCCTAGCAACACCATAACGACCACCCATAACATCCTAGCAACTGCCTAGCAACCACCCAGAATACCTTAGCAACCACCTAGCAACACCATAGCAACCACCCAGAACACCCTAGCAACCACCCAAAATACCTTAGCCATCGCTTAGCAACACTATAGCAACCGCCTAGCAACCACATAGAACACCCTAGAGACCACCCAAAAGACCCTAGCAACCACCCAAAACCCCCTAGCAACCGCCTTGCAACCACCCAGAGTACCTTAGCAACCGCCTAGCAAAACCGTAGCAACCACCCAGAACACCCTAGCAACCTCCTAGCAACACCCTAGCAACCGCCTAGCAACCACCCAAAATATCTTAGCAACTGCCTAGCAACAACATAGCAACACCCAGGCAACCGCCTAGCAACCACCCAGAGTACCTTAGCAACCACCTAGCAACACCATAGCAACCACCCAGAACACCCTAGCAACCAACCCAAAATACCCTAGCAACAGCCTTGCAACCACCCAAAAGATTCTAGCAACCGCCTAGCAACCACCAAGAATACCTTAGCAACCGCCTAGCAACACCCTAGCAACCACCCAAAATACCTTAGCAACCACCTAGCAACACCCTAGCAACCGCCTAGCAACCACCCAAAAATACCTTAGCCTCCGCCTAGCAACACCATAGCAACAACCAAGAACACCATAGCAAACGCCTAGCAACACCATAGCAACCACCCAGAACACCCTATCAACCATCTAGCAACACCCTAGCAACCACCCAAAACACCCTAGTAACCATCCATAACACCATAACCAACCACCCAAAATACCCTAGCAACCGCCTAGCAACCACCCAAAACACCCTAGCCTCCGCCTAGCAACACCATAGCAACCACCCAAAATACCCTATCAACCATCTAGCAACACCCTAGCAACCACCCAAAACACCCTAGTAACCATCCATAACACCATAGCCAACCACCCAGAAGACCCTAGCAACCACCCAAAATACCCTAGCAACCGCCTAGCAACCACCCAGAACACCCTAGTAATCAACCATAACATCATTGCAACCAACCAGAACACCCTAACAACCACCCAAAATACCCTAGCAACCGCCTAGCAACCACCCAAAAGACCATAGCAACCACTGAAAATATCCTAGCAACACCATAGCAACCGCCTAGCAAACACCCAGAATACCTTAGCAACCGCCTAGCAACACCATAGGTTTTTGTACTTTTTGCAGTGCATTGCACACCAGAACTAACTCATTCCCATGTTAATTAAAGACATAGAGAGATTTCTCTTTAATGAACATGGCAATGAGTTATTTCTGGTGTGCAATGCAACACAAAGTGCATATGTTATTTTTCAGTGCACAACGTTAGATCGTTAATGCAATGCAATGCAATGCAATGCAATGCAGTGCAAAGCAAAACAAGGCAATGCAATGCAACCACACGTTATGTCTTTAATCAACATGGGAATGAGTTAGTTCTGGTGTGCAATGCAATGCAATGCAAAAAGTGCATAACGTATGTTAGTGCAATGCAATGCAATGCAACAACACACGTTATCTCTTTAATGAACATGGGAATGACAGTTCTGGTGTGCAATGCAATGCAAAAAGTGCATAACCTATATGTTATTCTTCAGTGCACAACGGTTAGATCGTTTGTGCAATGCAATGCAACAACACATATCTCTTTAATGAACATGGGAAGGATTTAGTTCTGGTGTGCAATGTGAAAAGTGCATATGTTATTCTTCAGTGCACAACGTTAAATCGTTAATGCAATGCAATGCAATGCAATGCAATGCAATGCAATGCAATGCAATGCAATGCAATGCAATGCTTTGCAAAGCAATGCAATGCAATTCAAAGCAATGCAATGCAATGCAATGCAATGCAATGCAATGCAATGCAATGCAATGCAATGCAATGCAATGCAATGCAACCACACGTTATGTCTTTAATCAACATGGGAATGAGTTAGTTCTGGTGTGCACTGCAATGCAATGCAAAAAGTGCATATAGTTATTCAGTGCACAACGTCAGATCGTTAGTGCAGTGCAATGCGAAAAGTACATGTGTTATTTTCCAGTTCACAACGTTAGATCGTTAGTGCAATGCAATGCAATGCAATGCAATGCAATACAATGCAATGTGCAATGCAACAACACACGTTATGTCTTTAATCAACATGGGAATGAGTTAGTTCTGGTGTGCAACCGCAATGCAATGGTGTGCAATTTAATGCAATGCGAAAAGTGCATATTGTTATTCAGTGCACAACGTCAGATCGTGTGTTGTGTGTCAGATCAACACACATAGTTATGTATTTAATGAACATGGGAATGAGTTTGATCCGGTGTGCAATGCAATGCAATGTAAGAAGTGCATAACCCGTTACTCTTCAGTAAACAACGTTAGATCGTTAGTGCAATGCAATGCAACAACACATGTTATGTCTTTAATCAACATGGGAATGAGTTAGTTCTGGTGTGCAATTTAATGCATTGTAAAAAGTGCATAACTTATATGTTATTCTTCAGTGCACAACGTTAGATCTTTAGTGCAATGCAATGCAACAACACACTTTATCTCTTCTTTGAACATGGGAATGAGTTAGTTCTGGTGTGCAATTTAATGCAATGTAAAAAGTGCATAACCTGTATGTTATTCTTCAGTGCACAACGTTTGTGCAATGCAATGCAATAACACTCATAATGAACCTGGGAATGATTTTGTTCTGGTGTGCAATGCACTGCAGTCAGGGCCGGCGCTAGCCATTTGGGTGCCCTAAGCACAAATGCTTGGTGGTGCCCACCCACCAAGGGAATAACAACCATTCAGAATTTCTTAGTTAGGTTCTCTTTACTTCCAAAATAACTGCTGCAAATAAATCATTTTACATTAACAATGGCACCAAACATGAAAAGAAATAAATAATATAAAGGTTAAAATTATAAATACCAAATACCACCACAATTACTAAAAACACAGATTTGGAACTGAACAATGTAAACACAGAAAGTTAAAAGTGCAAAGGTCAGGCACAATATAATAATTCTGTACATAATTTGACAACTCTGTGAATATGAAAATATACAAACACTGAGATTGTGGGGGGTTTTTTTCTTCTAATTGCAGTTTCAAAGTAAAAAAAAAAAAAAAAAAAAGATTTTAGCCATGCAGGGCTAAAGCCCCGGATCTTTTGCACTACCCTGGACATGCATACGCATAGGCGTAATTTGCGGGTAGGACATGTCCCCACCACTTTTGAAACATCTCGCGGCACGAATGTACCAATACAAACAAACAAAACATCTCCAGTTAACCAGCAGAGCATTCATTTCATTCGTTTTTTAAATAAGAGTCGATCTAGCGCTGAAATGTGTTGTTTTTTTAAATCAACTGATCAAAGTGCTCGTTGCCGAGCGATCAGTGGCGCGGATACTATGTTTGTTTCTGGCTCGCGCACAGCCTTCACTCAGACGCGCGTTTCAATCCGTTGTGGAGAGACTCTCTATTCGCTCCGGTACAATTAGAAAACAAAAAGCACAAAAAGTGTCCCTGCCTGATATACAACCACTAAAAAACATAATCGGTTTTGATGAGAAAAAAAAAAAAAAAAAACTATATGAGTGCGGATTAGAACTCAGAACCTCTGACACGCTTGGCAAAAATTCTACCACTGGACCACTTAAATACACACCTAATTTTCGTCGGATCAACATATAATAGGCCTCATTGAACGACCACTTAAACCCAATATTAACATGCTTTAGACATATTTTATTTGTTATTTATACTAGTACCCTATTGTGATGATTTTTCACGACCCAGATTTTTTGGTGCCCCCCCAAGCACTTGGTGCCCTACGCGCAGTGCATGATGTGCGTGTGCGGAGCGCCGGCCCTGACTGCAGTGCGAGAAGTGCATAATCTGTATGCTTCAAGTTGCACAACGTTAGATCGTTAGTGTAATGCAATGCAAGAAGTGCATAGCCTATGTTTCTTTAATGATGCTCAACGTTAGATCGTTTGTGCAAAGCACAATGGTACGCTTTTGACCTACTGAACATATTTCTGGCCAAAGAGTCCTTAAAGATGTTATTCCATCCTGACAAAAGTCCATTTTTGACATACTGAAATTTTTTCTGGCCAAGGAGTACTCGAAACTTGACCTTTCTATATATACTAGTGGACTCTTTCTTGTGTTACACTGTAAAAAAAAATTCAATTAGTCTGACGTATTTCTCATTGAGCCAATGTTAACAGACTATTGCAACAAGAATCGGACTTGGGCCATTTTAAAAATATAGATGTGACCCGTCACTAGAAAATTTTGACGGAGAGGTTAGACATATTTATCATCAGATGGAGTCTATAATTTTATATAGTTTAAAAACTTTTTAGGGAACCTTTGACCAGAAATAATAATAGAATTATTAAGATAATAATAGTAATTATAATTAGATGCGAAAGTTCGTCGAGACAAACTTTAAGTTGGCTTGAGAAAGTTTGGACCAGAATGTTTTTTGCTATGCAGTTGCTAGGATGTTATGGGTGGTCGTTATGGTGTTGCTAGGCGGTTGCTAGGGTATTCTGGGTGGTTTCTAGGCGGTTGCCTGGGTGTTCTGGGTGGTTGCTATGTTGTTGCTAGGCAGTTGCTAAGGTACTCTGGGTGGTTGCAAGGCAGTTGCTAGGATGTTATTGGTGGTCGTTATGGTGTTGCTAGGCGGTTGCTAGGGTATTCTGGGTGGTTTCTAGGCGGTTGCCTGGGTGTTCTGGGTGGTTGCTATGTTGTTGCTAGGCAGTTGCTAAGGTATTTTGGGTGGTTGCTAAGCGGTTGCTAGGGTGTTGCTAGGAGGTTGCTATGGTGTTGCTAGGTGGTTGCTAAGGTATTTTGGGTGGTTTCTAGGCGGTTGCTATGGTGTTCTGGGTGGTTGCTAGAATATTTTCAGTGGTTGCTAGTGTGTTCTGGGTGGTTGCTAGGATATTATGGGTGGTTGCCAGGGTCTTTTGGGTGGTTGCTAGGTGGTTGCTAGGGTGTTCTGGGAGGTTGCTAGGCGGTTGCTATGGTGTTGCTAAGCGGTTGCTAAGGTATTTTGGGTGCTTGCTAGGGTGTTTCTAGGCGGTTGCTAGGCTGTTCTGGGTGGTTGCTACGGTATTGCTAGGCGGTTGCTAATGTATTCTTGGTGGTTGCTAGGCGGTTGCAATGGTGTTCTGGGTGGTTGCTAGGATATTTTCAGTGGTTGCTATGGTCTTTTGGGTGGTTGAGGCGGTTGCTAGGGTATTTTGGGTGGTTGAGGCGGTTGCTAGGGTATTTTGGGCGGTTGCTAGAATATTTTGGGTGGTTGCTATGGTGTTGCTAGGCGGTTGTTAAGGTACTCTGGGTGGTTGCAAGGCGGTTGCTAGGGTCTTTTGGGTGGTTGCTAGGGTCTTTTGGGTGGTTGCTAGTTGGTTGCTAGGGTGTTCTGGGTGGTTGCTAGGCGGTTGCTATGGTGTTGCTAAGCGATGGCTAAGGTATTTTGGGTGGTTGCTAGGGTATTTCTATGCGGTTGCTAGGCTGTTCTGGGTGTTTGCTATGGTGTTGCTAGGTGGTTGCTAAGGTATTCTGGGTGGTTGCTAGGCAGTTGCTAGGATGTTATGGGCGGTCGTTATGGTGTTGCTAGGCGGTTGCTAGGGTATTCTGGGTGGTTTCTAGGCGGTTGCCTGGGTGTTCTGGATCGTTGCTATGTTGTTGCTAGGCAGTTGCTAAGGTATTTCGGGTGGTTGCTAGGCTGTTGCTATGGTGTTGCTAGGAGGTTGCTAGGGTGTTCTGGGTGGTTGCTATGGTGTTGCTAGGTGGTTGCTAAGGCATTCTGGGTGGTTGCTAGGCGGTTGCTATGGTGTTCTGGGTGGTTGCTAGAATATTTTCAGTGGTTGCTATGGTCTTTTGGGTGGTTGAGGTGGTTGCTAGGGTATTTTGGGTGGTTGCCAGGGTCTTTAGTGGTTGCCACCCAGGTTGCTAGGTGGTTGCTAGTTTGTTCTGAGGTATTTTGGGTGGTTGCTAGGGTGTTCTGACTGGTTGCTATGGAGTTACTAGGGTTTTCTAAGGTATTTTGGGTGGTTGCTAGGGTGTTCTGAGTGTCTGCTGTGGTGTTGCTATGGTGTTCTAAGGTATTTTGGGTGGTTGCTAGGGTGTTGCTTGGCGGTTGCTAAGGTATTTTGGGTGGTTGCTATGGTGTTGCTAGGCTGTTTTGGGTGGTTGCTAGGGTGTTCTGGGTGGTTGCTAGGCGGTTGCTAGGATATTTTGAGTCGTTGCTAAGGTTTTTTGGGTGGTTTCTAGGCGGTTGCTAGGGTGTTTTGGGTGGTTGCTAGGCGGTTGCTAGAATATTTTGGGTGGTTGCTAGGGTCTTTTGGGTGGTTGCTAGGGTGTTCTGAGTGGTTGCTAGGGTGTTCTAAGGTATTTTGGGTGGTTGCTAGGGTGTTCTGGGTGGTTGTGAGGCAGTTGCTACGGTGTTCTGAGTGGTTGCTATGGTGTTGCTAGGGGGTTCTAAGGTATTATAGGTGGTTGCTAGGGTGTTCTGGGTGGTTGTTAGGCAGTTGCTAGGGTGTTCTGAGTGGTTGATATGGTGTTCTAAGTTATTCTGGATGGTTGCTAGGGTGTTCTGGGTGGTTGCTAGGCGGTTGCTAGGTTGTTCTCAGTGGTTGCTATTGTGTTCTAGGCGGTTACACACACACACACACACACACACATACACTAACTCGATAACACTTACACACTCAGAGTTTATATGCGTTACAGTTTATAAGTTAAAATGAAGTAAATTTAGTAGTTTGAAGTTTAAATTATCTTAAAGTTTATATAAGTTTGACGTTTAAAAAGTTTAAATTAGTTTAAAGTTTAATTTAGTTTGAAGTTTAAAGTATTTGAAGTTTAAAATAGTTTGAAGTAGATAGATAGATCTATCAACCACTCAAAAGACCATAGCAACCACTAAAAATATCCTAGCAACCACCCAGAACAACATAGCAACCGCCTAGCAACCACCCAGAATACCTTAGCAACCGCCTAGCAACACCCTAGCAACCAACTAAAATATCTTAGCAACCGCCTAGCAACCACCCAGAATACCTTAGCAACCGCCTAGCAACCGCCTAGAAACCACCCAAAAGACCCTAGCAACTAAGGGTGTCACGATTCTCCAAATCCTCGATTCGATTACATTTTCGATTCTAAAGTCACGGTTCAATTCGATTCTCGATGTAAAAAAAAAAATTTTTTAAAGCACAAGCTATGCCATTTTTAGACTTTTATGCAATATAATAATATCTGACCTTTGTTCGTAATGTACCACACACTACATTGTCAAATTTAAAACGTTTATTAACAACATAATGTAACAATAACTTATATCTTCAGTCAATTGGAAACTTAAACAATATAACCTATTACCTATTATAGTCCCGGGGGCTCCCTGGACTCCTCAGAGCAGTCACAGGCGAATAGCACAGCGTTTTAAATTGGGTTCCCACAGCGTTTGCAACGCAGTACGAGAGAACGTTCTCGTAAGGGAACGTACTTGGTTACTTGCGTAACCTCGGTTCCCTTAGAGATAAGGGAACGAGTACTGCGTTGCCTTGCCGTGCTATTTCGCTCACATCAGGTACTTCACTTCAGTGGATTTAAACCTAAAGTCCTTTGGCGAGTTTTCTCTGAATTTATACACTTCAGCCGCGTCCAAATTGGTGCGCTCCAAGCGCTCCTACTCGCCATAGGTTCGTGCAGTTGCCGCAGCACAGCCAATCAGCTCGCTCAGACTAGCTATGATGCTCTCGCTGTGCAGCTGCAATGCGTTTTAAAATAAAGGCTTCAATATTCTCGAGAAAAGGAGTTTTACCTATTACAGGCAAGCCGAGCTGACGTGACATATGGGGCGTGGCAGCATCGACGATTCCATTTTTTGATTCGATAATCGAGATTGAGCATTAATTTCGATCGATTTCGATTTAAAATCGAAATCGTGACACCCTTACTAGCAACCACCCAAAATACCCTAGCAACCGCCTTGCAACCACTCAGAATACCTTAGCAACCGCCTAGCAACACAATAGCAACCACCCAGAATACCCTAGCAACCACCTAGCAACACCCTAGCAACCACCCAAAATACCTTGGCAACCGCTAACAAAACCCTAGCAACCGCCCAAAATATCTTAGCAACCACCTAGCAACACCCTAGCAACCGCCTAGCAACCACCCAAAATACCTTAGCCTCCGCCTAGCAACACCATAGCAGCCACCCAAAACACCCTAGCAACCTCCTAGCAACACCCTAGCAACCGCCTAGCAACCACCCAAAATACCTTAGCAACTGCCTAGCAACAACATAGCAACCACCCAGAACACCCAGGCAACCGCCTAGAAACTACCCAGAATACCCTAGCAACCGCCTAGCAACACCATAACGACCACCCATAACATCCTAGCAACTGCCTAGCAACCACCCAGAATACCTTAGCAACCACCTAGCAACACCATAGCAACCACCCAGAACACCCTAGCAACCACCCAAAATACCTTAGCCATCGCTTAGCAACACTATAGCAACCGCCTAGCAACCACACAGAACACCCTAGAGACCACCCAAAAGACCCTAGCAACCACCCAAAACCCCCTAGCAACCGCCTTGCAACCACCCAGAGTACCTTAGCAACCGCCTAGCAACACCGTAGCAACCACCCAGAACACCCTAGCAACCTCCTAGCAACACCCTAGCAACCGCCTAGCAACCACCCAAAATATCTTAGCAACTGCCTAGCAACAACATAGCAACACCCAGGCAACCGCCTAGCAACCACCCAGAGTACCTTAGCAACCACCCAGCAACACCATAGCAACCACCCAGAACACCCTAGCAACCAACCCAAAATACCCTAGCAACAGCCTTGCAACCACCCAAAAGATTCTAGCAACCGCCTAGCAACCACCCAGAATACCTTAGCAACCGCCTAGCAACACCCTAGCAACCACCCAAAATACCTTAGCAACCACCTAGCAACACCCTAGCAACCGCCTAGCAACCACCCAAAAATACCTTAGCCTCCGCCTAGCAACACCATAGCAACAACCAAGAACACCATAGCAAACGCCTAGCAACACCATAGCAACCACCCAGAACACCCTATCAACCATCTAGCAACACCCTAGCAACCACCCAAAACACCCTAGTAACCATCCATAACACCATAACCAACCACCCAAAATACCCTAGCAACCGCCTAGCAACCACCCAGAACACCCTAGCCTCCGCCTAGCAACACCATAGCAACCACCCAAAATACCCTAGCAACCACCCAGAACACCCTAGTAATCAACCATAACATCCTAGCAACCACCCAGAACACCCTAACAACCAACCAAAATACCCTAGCAACCACCTAGCAACCACCCAAAAGACCATAGCAACCACTGAAAATATCCTAGCAACACCATAGCAACCGCCTAGAAACACCCTAGCAACCACCCAAAATACCTTAGCAACCGCTTAGCAACACCCTAGCAACCACCTAGCAACCACCCAAAAGACCCTAGCAACCACCCAAAATACCCTAGCAACCGCCTTGCAACCACCCAGAGTACCTTAGCAACTGCCTAGCAACAACATAGCAACCACCCAAAATACCCTAGCAACCGCCTTGCAACCACCCAGAATACCCTAGCAACCACCTAGCAACACCCTAGCAACCACCCAAAATACCTTAGCAACCGCTAACAAAACCCTAGCAACCGCCCGAAATATCTTAGCAAGCAACTGCCTAGCAACCACCCAAAATACCTTAGCCTCCGCCTAGCAACCGCCTAGCAACCACCCAGAACACCCTAGCAACCACCTAGCAACACCATAGCAACCACCCAGAACACCCTATCAACCATCTAGCAACACCCTAGCAACCACCCAAAACACCCTAGTAACCATCCATAACACCATAGCCAACCACCCAGAAGACCCTAGCAACCACCCAAAATACCCTAGCAACCGCCTAGCAACCACCCAGAACACCCTAGTAATCAACCATAACATCATTGCAACCAACCAGAACACCCTAACAACCACCCAAAATACCCTAGCAACCGCCTAGCAACCACCCAAAAGACCATAGCAACCACTGAAAATATCCTAGCAACACCATAGCAACCGCCTAGCAAACACCCAGAATACCTTAGCAACCGCCTAGCAACACCATAGGTTTTTGTACTTTTTGCAGTGCATTGCACACCAGAACTAACTCATTCCCATGTTAATTAAAGACATAGAGAGATTTCTCTTTAATGAACATGGCAATGAGTTATTTCTGGTGTGCAATGCAATGCAATGCGAAAAGTGCATATGTTATTCTTCAGTGCACAACGTTAGATCGTTAATGCAATGCAATGCAATGCAATGCAATGCAATGCAATGCAATGCAATGCAATGCAATGCAGTGCAAAGCAAAACAAGGCAATGCAATGCAACCACACGTTATGTCTTTAATCAACATGGGAATGAGTTAGTTCTGGTGTGCAATGCAATAAAATGCAAAAAGTGCATAACGTATGTTAGTGCAATGCAATGCAATGCAACAACACACGTTATCTCTTTAATGAACATGGGAATGACAGTTCTGGTGTGCAATGCAATGCAAAAAGTGCATAACCTATATGTTATTCTTCAGTGCACAACGGTTAGATCGTTTGTGCAATGCAATGCAACAACACATATCTCTTTAATGAACATGGGAAGGATTTAGTTCTGGTGTGCAATGTGAAAAGTGCATATGTTATTCTTCAGTGCACAACGTTAAATCGTTAATGCAATGCAATGCAATGCAATGCAATGCAATGCAATGCAATGCAATGCAATGCAATGCAATGCAATGCTTTGCAAAGCAATGCAATGCAATTCAAAGCAATGCAATGCAATGCAATGCAATGCAATGCAATGCAATGCAATGCAATGCAATGCAATGCAATGCAATCCAATGCAATGCAATGCAATGCAATGCAACCACACATTATGTCTTTAATCAACATGGGAATGAGTTAGTTCTGATGTGCAATGCAATGCAATGTGAAAAGTGCATATGTTATTCTTCAGTGCACAACGTTAGATCGTTAATGCAATGCAATGCAATGCAGTGCAAAGCAAAGCAAAACAAGTCAATGCATTGCATTGCATTGCATTGCATTGCATTGCATTGCATTGCAATGCAATGCAGTGCATTGCATTGCATTGCATTGCATTGCATTGCAATGCAATGCAGTGCAAAGCAAAGCAAAGCAAAGCAAAGCAAAACAATTCAATGCAATGCAAAGCAAAGCAAAGCAAAGCAAAGCAAAGCAAAGCAAAGCAATGCAATGCAATGCAATGCAATGCAATGCAATGCAATGCAAAGCAATGCAAAGCAATGCAATGCAAAGCAATGCAATGGAATGCAATGCAAATGCAATGCAATGCAACCTACACGTTATGTCTTTAATCAACATGGGAATGAGTTAGTTCTGGTGTGCAATGCAATGCAATGCAACCACACATTATGTCTTTAATCAACATGGGAATGAGTTAGTTCTGATGTGCAATGCAATGCAATGTGAAAAGTGCATATGTTATTCTTCAGTGCACAACAATGCAGTGCAAAGCAAAGCAAAGCAAAACAATGCAATGCAATGCAAAGCAAAGCAAAGCAAAGCAAAGCAAAGCAAAGCAATGCAATGCAATGCAATGCAATGCAATGCAATGCAAAGCAATGCAATGCAAAGCAATGCAATGCAATGCAATGCAATGCAATGCAAATGCAATCCAATGCATGCAACCTACACGTTATGTCTTTAATCAACATGGGAATGAGTTAGTTCTGATGTGCAATGCAATGCAATGTGAAAAGTGCATATGTTATTCTTCAGTGCACAACGTTAGATCGTTAATGCAATGCAATGCAATGAAGTGCAAAGCAAAGCAAAGCAAAACAAGTCAATGCATTGCATTGCATTGCATTGCATTGCATTGCATTGCATTGCCTTGTTTTGCTTTGCTTTGCTTTGCACTGCATTGCATTGCTTTGCATTGCTTTGCATTGCATTGCTTTGCTTTGCATTGCATTGCATTGCATTGCATTGCATTGCATTGCATTGCATTGCATTGCATTGCATTGCATTGCATTGCATTGCATTGCATTGCATTGCATTGCATTGCAAAGCAAAGCAAAGCAAAACAAAACAAGGCAATGCAATGCAATGCAATGCAATGCAATGCAATGCAATGCAATGCAATGCAATGCAATGCAATGCAAAGCAATGCAATGCAATGCAAAGCAATGCAAAGCAATGCAATGCAATGCAATGCAATGCAATGCAATGCAAAGCAATGCAATGCAATTCAGTGCAAAGCAAAACAAGGCAAGGCAAGGCAATGCAATGCAATGCAATGCAATGCAATGCAATGCAATGCAATGCAATGCAATGCAATTGCAATGCAATGCAATGCAATGCAATGCAATGCAATGCAAAGCAATGCAATGCAACCACACGTTATGTCTTTAATCAACATGGGAATGAGTTAGTTCTGGTGTGCAATGCAATGCAATGTGAAAAGTGCATATGTTATTCTTCAGTGCACAACGTTAAATCGTTAATGCAATGCAATGCAATGCAATGCAATGCAATGCAATGCAATGCAATGCAATGCAATGCAATGCTTTGCAAAGCAATGCAATGCAATTCAAAGCAATGCAATGCAATGCAATGCAATGCAATGCAATGCAATGCAATGCAATGCAATGCAATGCAATCCAATGCAATGCAATGCAATGCAATGCAATGCAACCACACATTATGTCTTTAATCAACATGGGAATGAGTTAGTTCTGATGTGCAATGCAATGCAATGTGAAAAGTGCATATGTTATTCTTCAGTGCACAACGTTAGATCGTTAATGCAATGCAATGCAATGCAATGCAGTGCAAAGCAAAGCAAAACAAGTCAATGCATTGCATTGCATTGCATTGCATTGCATTGCATTGCATTGCATTGCAATGCAATGCAGTGCAAAGCAAAGCAAAGCAAAGCAAAACAATGCAATGCAATGCAAAGCAAAGCAAAGCAAAGCAAAGCAAAGCAATGCAATGCAATGCAATGCAATGCAATGCAATGCAATGCAATGCAAAGCAATGCAAAGCAATGCAATGCAAAGCAATGCAATGGAATGCAATGCAAATGCAATGCAATGCAACCTACACGTTATGTCTTTAATCAACATGGGAATGAGTTAGTTCTGGTGTGCAATGCAATGCAATGCAACCACACATTATGTCTTTAATCAACATGGGAATGAGTTAGTTCTGATGTGCAATGCAATGCAAATGTGAAAAGAGCATATGTTATTCTTCAGTGCACAACGTTAGATCGTTAATGCAATGCAATGCAATGCAATGCAGTGCAAAGCAAAGCAAAACAAGTCAATGCATTGCATTGCATTGCATTGCATTGCATTGGCATTGCATTGCATTGCAATGCAATGCAATGCAGTGCAAAGCAAAGCAAAGCAAAGCAAAGCAAAACAATGCAATGCAATGCAATGCAAAGCAAAGCAAAGCAAAGCAAAGCAAAGCAAAGCAATGCAATGCAATGCAATGCAATGCAATGCAAAAGCAATGCAAAGCAATGCAATGCAAAGCAATGCAATGCAATGAAATGCAATGCAAATGCAATCCAATGCAATGCAACCTACACGTTATGTCTTTAATCAACATGGGAATGAGTTAGTTCTGATGTGCAATGCAATGCAATGTGAAAAGTGCATATGTTATTCTTCAGTGCACAACGTTAGATCGTTAATGCAATGCAATGCAATGAAGTGCAAAGCAAAGCAAAGCAAAGCAAAACAAGTCAATGCATTGCATTGCATTGCATTGCATTGCATTGCATTGCATTGCCTTGTTTTGCTTTGCTTTGCTTTGCACTGCATTGCATTGCTTTGCATTGCTTTGCATTGCATTGCTTTGCTTTGCATTGCATTGCATTGCTTTGCATTGCATTGCATTGCATTGCATTGCATTGCATTGCATTGCATTGCATTGCATTGCATTGCATTGCATTGCAAAGCAAAGCAAAGCAAAACAAAACAAGGCAATGCAATGCAATGCAATGCAATGCAATGCAATGCAATGCAATGCAATGCAATGCAAA
>NW_028118481.1:12500-30473 GCF_965113295.1 Leuciscus leuciscus
CACATTCATACTCACGCTCACCACACACGCTCATACTCAAGCTCATACTCGCGCTCATACTCACCACACACATTCATACTCACGCTCACCACACACGCTCATTCTCAAGCCCATACTCGCGCTCGCCACACACATTCATACTCACGCTCACCACACACGCTCATACTCACGCTCATACTCACGCTCACCACAACGCTCATACTCGCGCTCATACTCCCGCTCGCCACACACACTCATACTCGCGCTCATACTCATGCTCACCACACACACACTCATACTCGCGCTCATACTCATGCTCGCCACACACACTCATACTCGCGCTCATACTCATGCTCACCACACACGCTCATACTTGCGCTCATACTCACGCTCGCCACACACACTCATACTCGCGCTCATAGTCACGCTCGCCACACACGCTCATACTCATGCTCATACTCACGCTCGCCACACACACTCGCCACACACGCTCATACTCATACTCACGTTTGCCACACATGCTAATACTCATGCTCACGCTCATACAGACGTTCATACACACGCTTATACTCATGTTCACGCTCATACTCATGCTCACGCTCACGCTCATACTCACGCTCATACTCACGTTCACGCTCATACTCACACTCGCCACACACGCTCATACTCATACTCACGTTTGCCACACACGCTAATACTCATGCTCACGCTCATACAGACGTTCATACACACGCTCATACTCATGTTCACGCTCATACTCATGCTCACGCTCATGCTCATACTCACGCTCGCACACACGCTCATACTCACGCTCATACTCACGCTCACCACACACGCTCATACTCACACTCATACTCACACTCACACTCATACTCACACTCACGCTCATACTCATACTCGCGCTCATACTCGAGCTCATACTCGCGCTCACCACACACGCTCATACTCAAGCTCATACTCGCGCTCGCCACACACATTCATACTCACGCTCACCACACATGCTCATACTCGCGCTCATACTCAAGCTCATACTCGCGCTCACCACACACGCTCATACTCGAGCTCATACTCGCGCTCGCCACACACATTCATACTCACGCTCACCACACATGCTCATACTCGCGCTCATACTCACGCTCGCCACACACATTCATACACACGCTCACCACACACGCTCATACTCGCGCTCATACTTGCGCTCACCACACACGCTCATACTCGAGCTCATACTCACGCTCACCACACACGCTCATACTCACGCTCACCACACACGTTCATACTTGCACTCATACTCACGCTCGCCACACACATTCATACTCACGCTCACCACACACGCTCATACTCGTGCTCATACTCGCGCTCACCACACACGCTCATACTCGAGCTCATACTCACGCTCACCACACACGCTCATACTCACGCTCACCACACACGCTCATACTCACGCTCACCACACACACGTTCATACTCGCGCTCATACTCACGCTCACCACACACGCTCATACTCAAGCTCATACTCACGCTCACCACACACATTTATACTCACGCTCACCACACACGCTCATACTCAAGCTCATACTCACACTCACACTCACACGTTCATACTCGCGCTCATACTCACACTCATGCTCACACGCGCTCATACTCACACTCATGCTCACACTCACTCACACTCACACTCATACTCACGCTCATACTCACGCTCGCCACACACATTCATACTCACGCTCACCACACACGCTCATACTCGCGCTCATACTCACGCTCGCCACACACATTCATATTCACGCTCACCACACACGCTCATACTCGCGCTCATACTCACGCTCGCCACACACATTCATACTCACGCTCACCACACACGCTCATACTCGCGCTCATACTCACGCTCGCCACACACATTCATACTCACGCTCACCACACACGCTCATACTCGCGCTCATACTCATGCTCACCACACACATTCATACTCTGCTCACCACACACGCTCATACTCACGCTCATACTCGCGCTCACCACACACGCTCATACTCGAGCTCATACTCACGCTCACCACACACGCTCATACTCACGCTCACCACACACACGTTCATACTCGCGCTCATACTCACGCTCACCACACACGCTCATACTCAAGCTCATACTCACGCTCACCACACACATTCATACTCTGCTCACCACACACGCTCATACTCACGCTCATACTCGCGCTCACCACACACGCTCATACTCGAGCTCATACTCACGCTCACCACACACGCTCATACTCACGCTCACCACACACACGTTCATACTCGCGCTCATACTCACGCTCACCACACACGCTCATACTCAAGCTCATACTCACGCTCACCACACACATTTATACTCACGCTCACCACACACGCTCATACTCAAGCTCATACTCGCGCTCGCCACACACATTCATACTCACGCTCACCACACACGCTCATACTCACGCTCGCCACACACATTCATACTCACGCTCACCACACACGCTCATACTTGCGCTCATACTCACGCTCGCCACACACACTCATACTCGCGCTCATAGTCACGCTCGCCACACACGCTCATACTCATGCTCATACTCACGCTCGCCACACACACTCACACACACGCTCACGCCCACCACACACGCTCGCCACACACGCTCGTACTCACGCTCACCACACATGCTCATACTCATGTTCATACTCACGCTCGCCACACACACTCATATTCGTGCTCATAGTCATGCTCACACACACACTCATACTCACGCTCATACTCACGCTCACCACACACGCTCATACTCACTCATACTCACACTCATACTCACGCTCACACACACGCTCACGCTCACACACACGCTCATACTCACGCTCGCCACACACGCTCATACTCACGCTCACCACACACGCTCATACTCACACTCATACTCACGCTCATACTCACACTCGCCACACACGCTCATACTCACGCTCACCACACACGCTCATACTCACACTCATACTCACACTCATACTCATACTCATACTCACGCTCATACTCACGCTCACCACACACGCTCATACTCACGCTCATACTCACGCTCATACTCACGCTCATACTCACGCTCACCACACACGCTCATACTCACACTCATACTCATACTCACACTCACACTCACACTCATACTCATACTCATACTCACGCTCATACTCACGCTCACCACACACGCTCATACTCACACTCATACTCACGCTCACCACACACGCTCATACTCACACTCGCCACACACGCTCATACTCATACTCACGTTTGCCACACACGCTAATACTCATGCTCACGTTTGCCACACACGCTAATACTCATGCTCACGCTCATACAGACGTTCATACACACGCTCATACTCATGTTCACGCTCATACTCATGCTCACGCTCATGCTCATACTCACCACACACGCTCATACTCACACTCACACTCATACTCACGCTCACCACACACGCTCATACTCACACTCATACTCACGCTCACCACACACGCTCATACTCACGCTCATACTCACGCTCACCACACACGCTCATACTCACACTCATACTCACGCTCATACTCACGCTCACCACACACGCTCATACTCACACTCATACTCACGCTCACACACACGCTCACGCTCACACACACGCTCATACTCACGCTCGCCACACACGCTCATACTCACGCTCACCACGCACGCTCATACTCATGCTCATACTCATGCTCACCACACACGCACATACTCGTGCTTGCCACACACACTCATACTCGCGCTCATACTCGCGCTCATGCTTACGCTCACCACACACGCTCATGCTCACGCTCACGCTCATACTCACACTCGCCACACACGCTCATACTCATACTCACGTTTGCCACACACGCTAATACTCATGCTCACGCTCATACAAACGTTCATACACACGCTCATACTCATGTTCACGCTCATAGTCACGCTCGCCACTTACACTCACGCTCGCCACACACGCTCATACTCGCCGAACCGTGAAAACACACAGAGCTGGAGATGTTGTTGTGAAATGAAGTCAGACTAAACTCTCTCCCAGGTTCATCCACCCGGAGGGTCTGCCGTCAGACTACACCATCACCCTTCTCTTCCGGCTGCTCCCGGAAACCCCACAGGAGCCCTTCGCATTGTGGGAAATCCTCAACAACAACAATGAGCCGTTAGTGGGAGTCATTCTGGACAGTGAGTAACACGCATGCAGCAACACAAGGTCACGGGTTCGATTCTGAGGGATGCATGAACTGGTGCATCAATATAAAAATGTGCTTTTGAAATGAAATGCAAATCTCATTTTGCTTCATGTGAGGTCAGTTCACTTCTCTTCACAGATGCAGGAAAGACTCTGACTTTTTTCAACACCGATTATAAGGGCGATTTTCAGACGGTGACATTTGAGGGGGCGGAAATCCAGAAACTCTTCTATGGCAGTTTCCACAAGGTCAGAATCACAAAGCGCAGGAGAATCAGTCTGTGAAAGTCCTGTTGTCTAATGCAGCATAATTCAGAGCTGTGTGTGTGTGTGTGTGTGTGTGTGTGTGTGTGTGTGTGTGTGTGTGTGTGTGTGTGAGCGCAGCTGCACATCGCAGTGAGCAAGACCTTGGCTCTGGTCATGGTGGACTGTAAGTCAGCGGGAGAGAAGCCTGTGAACGCAGCCAGAAACATCAGCACTGACGGGGTCGAGGTGCTCGGCCGGATGGTTCGATCCCGAGACTCCAAAGACAACTCTGCTCCGGTACCGTGTGTGTGTGTGGGAGATCAAAGGGAAAGTCATGCATAAATGCAGTTCATGGTTAGAATAACATGTCTCACATCTGTGTGTGTGTGTTTAGTTTCAGCTGCAGTCCTTTGATATCGTGTGCAGCACGTCATGGGCTCGACGGGACAAATGCTGCGAGCTGCCCAGCCTGGTGAGTGTGTGTGTGTGTGTGTGTGTGTCTATGTGTGCAAGTGTGAGAGTGTGTGGATGTGTGTGAGCGTGTGTGTGTGTGTGTATGAGTGTGTTTGGGAGTGCGTGAGCATGTGAGTGTGTGAGTGTGAGTGTGAGTGTGTGTGTGTGTGTGGATGTGTGTGAGTGTGTGTGTGTGTGTGTGTGTGTATGAGTGTGTTTGGGAGTGCGTGAGCGTGTGAGTGTGAGAGTGCGCGTGTGTGTGTGTGTGTGTGTGTGTGTGTGTGCACGCGTATGCGTGAGCATGTGTGTACGCGTATGCGTGAGCATGTGTGTGTGACTGTGTGTGTGTGTGCAAACATCTTTGCTGTCGTGTAGATTAAAATGTAGAAGTAAAAATACCCCTGAAATGTTAAGTTTATATTTCTATCATTTAATAAAATATTTGCATGTTTACAGTTATCTTAATGGCAGTGTTATATATGACATATTTTTATATACTGTTTTATAATAGTTAATATTTTTAATTAGCTTTTATTGTAATTTTATTGTTTATTTTAATAATATTTGTATGTGCTTTTATCCTTTTTACTCATTTTTAAATATTTCTTTTTCTATTTAGCTTTCATTTATTTTTATTTCAGTTTTAGTCATTTTAGTACTAAAACTCACACTTAGTTATTCGCCAAAGTGGCATGACTAATTTTTGTTTAGCATTTTTGATAAAAAACAAATCGTTGAATCTGACCTATGAATTGATTCATTGATTCATGTAAATGATTTGAACGCACAGTAGCGACTCACTGGGAGATTGACGTGTGTAAGTGAGCAGTGTGTGTTCAGCTGCTGTGTGTGTGTGTGTTTCAGAGGAAAGAATCCGAGTGTCCATCTCTCCCGCGTGCCTGTACCTGCACTCAGGACAGCAAGGGCCCCCCCGGCCCCCCTGGGCCCCCGGTACGAGCCCTTAATCATCATCATCATCATCATCTCAGACATCAGTCACTGACTCTGTGTGTGTGTGTGTGTGTGTGTGTGTGTGTGTGTGTGTGTGGCAGGGAGGTTCTGGTACCAGAGGAGCCAGAGGAGATCGAGGGGAACCCGGCCCTGTGGTACTGAATTACCCACAATCCACCTCACTTACTAACATTTCTCAGAGACTGTAATAGGAGTAGATGTGCACAGATGTTGTGTGTGTTTGCAGGGTCCGGTTGGTCCGGTTGGGGACGCTGGTGTTCCAGGAGCTCAGGGGCCTCCCGGTCCTCCGGGGCCCAGCGGACGCTCCATCAGAGGCCCCCCGGTAAAACACACACTGCACACTCACTGCACACTCACTGAACACACACACTGAACACCCACTGAACACACACACTGAACACACTGAACACTCACTGAACACAAACACCGAACACCCACTGAACACACACACTGAACACTCACTGAACACCCACACTGAACACCCACTGAACACTCACTGAACACTCACACACTGAACATCCACACTCACTGAACACACACTGCACACATACTGCACACACACTGCACACACACACTCACTGAACACACACTGAACACTCACTGCACACATACATTTACATTTACATTTATGCATTTGGCAGACGCTTTTATCCAAAGCGACTTACAGTGCACTTATTACAGGGACAATCCCCCTGGAGCAACGTGGAGTAAAGTGTCTTGCTCAAGGACACACTGGTGGTGACTGCTGGGATCGAACCAGCAACCTTCGATTTACCAGTTCAGTGGTTTAACCCACTAGACCACCATCTCCATCTCAAAATTTTGTTACATTTACATTTATGCATTTGGCAGACACTTTTATCCAAAGCGACTTACATTGCATTATCCTATACATTTATACATTGGTATGTGCAATCCCCTGGGATCGAACCCACAACCTTGCGTTGTTAACGCAATGCTCTTACCACTGAGCTACATCACACCGTGAGCACATCACACATACTGAACATCACACTGCACACACACACTCACTGAACACACACTGAACACCCACTGAACACACACACACTGAACACTCACTGAACACTCACTGAACACCCACTGAACACCCACTGAACACACACACTGCACACTCACTGAACACACACACTGCACACTCACTGAACACACACACTGAACACTCACTGAACACACACACTGAACACCCACTGAACACACACTGCACACTCACTGAACACTCACACTGAACACTCACTGAACACACACACTGAACACTCACTGCACACACACTGAACACACACTGCACACACTCTGCACACTCACTGAACACACACACTGCACACCCACTGAACACACACACTGAACACTCACTGAACACACACACTGAACACTCACTGAACACACACACTGAACACCCACTGAACACACACTGCACACTCACTGAACACTCACACTGAACACTCACTGAACACACACACTGAACACTCACTGCACACATACTGAACACACACTGCACACACACTGCACACTCACTGAACACACACACTGCACACCCACTGAACACACACACTGAACACTCACTGCACACACACTGAACACTCACTGCACACACACTGAACACACACTGCACACTCACTGAACACACACACTGCACACCCACTGAACACACACACTGAACACCCACTGAACACACACTGCACACTCACTGAACACACACACTGAACACTCACTGAACACACACACTGAACACTCACTGCACACACACTGAACACTCACTGCACACACACTGAACACTCACTGCACACATACTGAACACACACTGCACACACACACTCACTGAACACACACTGCACACTCACTGAACACACACTGAACACACACTGAACACAATACAATCTGTATTGTGAAAAGCGCTATACAATAAACTTGACTTGACACTGTACACACACTGCACACACACACTACTGCACACACACTGAACACACATTGAACACTCACTGCACACATACTGAACACACACTGCACACACACACTCATTGAACACACACACTGCACACTCACTGAACACACACACTGAACACACACTGTACACACACACACTCACTGCACACACACACTGCACACACACACTGAACACACACTGAACACACACTGCACACTCACTGAACACACACTGAACACACACTGTACACACACTGCACACACACACACACACACACACGCACACACACACACTGAACACACATTGAACCCTCACTGCACACATACTGAACACACACACTCACTGCACACACACACACACACACACACACACACACACACACACACACACACACACACACACACACACACACTGCACACACACTGCACACACATTGAACACTCACTGCACACATACTGACCACACACTGCTCGATTGCTCCTGTCTGCCTCGCTGCCTGCTGTGAGTTTGTCTGCTTCGGTGCTGTAAGCTCCGTATTAGCCTCGTATAGCCTCGTATTTCCTTGTTTTGAACCATCATTTACTACAATTTCTAGTTGTTTATACTACTACTAAATACAGCTTACCCAACATCGCTCGCTTCCGTTACTACTAGCACAACACGCTGGTAATTCGCTAGCCTGTTAACGCGCCACCCGTGCGCTCAGCTATTTTTATTTATTTATTTTCTCTCGCGTGCTCGCGCCTTTGAGTTCATAAAAGCTCAGGTGAGTAAGAATCACTCAACAAACACGGTGAGTAATGTCTTGTCCTGTTATTATCATGCGTCGCGTCTGAATACGTTGTTGTTTTTGGAGCTCTATCGATTTGATTTATAATTCTTGATTTTTCTCTCTGCCTCGCTGCCTGCTGTGAGTGTGCTTGCTTTGGTGCTGTAAGCTCCGTCTTAGCCTCGTATTTCCTTGTTTTGAACCATCATTTACTACAATTTCTAGTTGTTTACATTACTACTAAATACAGCTTACCCAACCCTGACATCGCTCGCTTCCGTTACTACTAGCACAACACGCTAGTAATTCGCTAGCCTGTTAACGCGCCACCCGTGCGCTCAGCTATTTTTATTTATCTATTTTCTCTCGCGCCTTTGAGTTCATAAAAGCTCAGGTGAGTAAGAAACACTCAACAAACACGGTGAGTAATGTCTTGTCCTGTTATTATCATGCGTTGCGTCTGAATGCGTTGTTGTTTTTGGAGCTCTATCGATTTGATTTATAATTCTTGATTTTTCTCTTTAAACTCGCTTACAACGAAGATTTTCTACTTTTCCTCACTGAGAAGCACTACTGCTCAAACCTCATTGTTACAACGCGGACTGTTGAGCAGACGCGTCTCAAGCCTATTAGTGATCCAACGCTGCATACTCTTAAAGGTACGTCCGTGGATCACGGCTGAACGCGTCTTCTCCACACTCACTTACAAACAAACAAACTTATAATATAAATTAGTATTAATATTGATAGCATCACTGGTAGCTTCGTTGCTAACTCACTGTCCATCTGTTAAAATGGCGAATATATCAGATGTAAGTAGTCTACCTTTTGGTGCAGGTGAGGACACATTTGAGCTGCACGCACTGCAGTCTGAGCTGGAAGCTGTTGAGAAACAGATCCACAACCTTTTATTGAGACAGGCCGAGCTGAGAGACCGGTGTTTGGCTCTTGAAACATCACGTGCCGATGCACACAAATCAGTGTTTAACGTTACTAACCCGCTGACTCCGACCGTGTCTACGCGTCTGCTCCAACACGCCACCACGAAGCCTGGGTGGTTCCGCAGCGGAAGACGCGAGTCAGGTTTAGACCAAGACTTTCTCCGACCCTCCCGGTTTTCGAGTTATCCACACAAAACCGCTTCTCCCCTCTACGCGAAACAGAACGCGATGCTGTGATCATCGGCGATTCCATCGTTCGGCACGTACACGCTACGTTAGGTAAAAGTAAGGTGCACAGTCACTGCTTTCCTGGTGCTCGTGTTTCTGAAATCGCTGCTCGCGTTCCCGAGATCCTGAACGGTGACGAGCGCGTCGGAACTGTGGTCCTGCACGCGGGAGTGAACGACATCAGGCTGCGCCAGACGGAGATTCTGAAGAAAGACTTCAGGAATCTGATCGATACGGTACGCAGCACATTGCCTGAAACAACGATCATTGTGTCAGGACCGCTTCCCACGTACCGATTAGGGCATGAAAAGTTCAGCAGATTATTTGCGCTACATGAATGGTTAATGTCATGGTGCAATGAGCAGAAACTGCTCTATGTAAATAATTGGAATCTGTTTTGGGAGCGACCTAGGCTTTTCCGTGCTGATGGCTTACACCCAAGCAGATTCGGAGCGGCTCTTCTGTCAGATAACATCTCCAAAATGTTAAATACCCTTTGACTAGTAACCAAAAGTCCAAATCATAGTCTCTGCTGCACCAATTCAACTGATATAAATACTAGTGTAGAACATTGCATAGAAACCGTGTCTATTCCTCGTTTAGTGAGATCAAATAATAAATCTAATGCAGGATCTAGGAAAAATCTAATTGTTATTAAAACAGAAAATGTTGCTATTAGTAAACAAAAACTATTTCTAAAGCTAGGTCTTCTAAACATTAGATCACTCACACCTAAGGCAGTTATTGTAAATGAAATAGTCACAGATAATAGCTTCGATATACTTTGCCTTACTGAAACCTGGCTTAAACCAAATGATTATTTCGGTATTAATGAGTCTACTCCTCCTGGATACTGTTATAAGCATGAGCCCCGTCTGATTGGTCGTGGCGAAGGTGTTGCAACCATTTATAGAGATATTCTAAATGTTACTCAGAAAACGGGTTATAAGTTTATTTCATTTGAAGTACTTGTACTAAATGTTACGCTCTTAGATGTTAGAAAAACATCCCTATTATCTCTAGCCTTGGCTACCGTAAATAGACCGCCAGGGCCTTACGCTGATTTCCTAAAAGAGTTTGCAGATTTTCTCTCAGACCTATTAGTCAATGTCGATAAAGCATTAATTGTTGGAGATTTTAACATACACGTAGATAACACAAATGATGCGTTAGGAGCTGCGTTTACAGATTTATTAAATTCATTTGGGGTCAAGCAAAACGTCACCGGACCAACACATCGTCTTAATCATACACTCGATTTAATTATATCACATGGAACCGATCCAACCGATATAGATATCATTCCACAAAGTGATGAAGTCACTGATCACTACATGGTAACTTGCATATTACGTACTGCTGTAATATGTCATGCGGCGTCGCGTTATCAACCAGGCAGAACAATCCTCCCATCCACCATAGATAATTTCTCAAATTGCTTATCTAATCTGTCTCAGCTGCTGCCTGAACCCAAACAAACAGATGAACTAGAAGAACTAACTAGCACTATGAGCACCATTCTCTCTAGAACATTGGATGTGGTTGCACCTATTAAATTAAAAAAGGTCAGAGAGAAAAATAAAGCACCATGGTATAACAATACTACGCATGTTTTAAAGAGAGAAACCCGTATTTTAGAGCGTAAATGGAAACAAACTAATTTAGAGGTCTTTAGAATCGCGTGGAAAGACAGTATGTCACGTTATAAAAAGGCCCTAAAAGCGGCCAGGGCTGAGCACCTCCGCAAACTAATAGAAAACAACCAAAACAATCCAAGGTTTTTATTTAACACCGTGGCTAGACTAACAAATAAACAGACGTCACCCGAACAAAATATCCCGTTACAGTTCAGTAGTAATGATTTCATGAACTTCTTCACTGAGAAAATAGAAAGCATCAGAACCACAATTGTAAACGTTCAATCTTCAATCGGGCCTTATAATTCAGCTTCAATTATCACCCCGCAAGAACAATTACAGTGCTTTACAACTATAGAACAAAAAGAGTTAAATAAACTTATCACTTCATCTAAAACAACAACATGTTTATTAGATCCTATACCAACTAAACTACTGAAAGAAGTGTTACCTGTAGTGGAAGAGCCTCTCCTCAATATTATTAACTCGTCTTTATCTCTAGGTCATGTTCCAAGAACATTTAAACTGGCAGTTATAAAACCTCTCATTAAGAAACCACAATTAGATCATAATAATCTAGCAAATTATAGACCCATTTCAAATCTTCCATTTATGTCTAAAATATTAGAAAAAGTAGTGTCCGCTCAACTGGGCTCTTTCTTGCAACAAAATGATATCTATGAAAAGTTTCAGTCTGGATTCAGACCGCATCATAGCACTGAAACTGCGCTCGTTAAAATCACAAATGATTTACTTTTAGCTTCTGACCAAGGCTGTATCTCAATACTAGTTTTACTTGATCTTAGTGCTGCGTTCGATACTATAGATCACACAATACTCTTAGATCGACTACAAAATTATACTGGTGTTCAAGGACAAGCATTAAGCTGGTTCAAATCATACCTATCTGACCGCTACCATTTTGTCTATTTAAATGGAGAAAAATCGATCATAACTCCAGTAAACTATGGAGTGCCGCAGGGATCTGTATTAGGCCCTCTGTTATTTTCAATATATATGATGCCACTTGGAAATATTATAAGGAAACATGGAATTAGTTTCCATTGTTATGCTGATGACACTCAAATATATATTTCATCAAGGCCGGATGAAAACGCTAAATTTTCCAAATTGACAGAGTGTGTTAAAGATATAAAAGATTGGATGACGCGTAATTTTCTTTTATTAAATCCAGACAAGACAGAGGTAATACTTATCGGTTCAAAAACCGCCCACAAAACCTCGCACAATACAACTTTAACATCATAGGATGTCCTGTTACTTTATCCTCTACAGTAAAAGACCTGGGTGTTATACTCGACTGCAACCTGTCTTTTGAAAATCATATTTCATATGTTACAAAAACAGCCTTTTTCCACCTTAGAAACATTGCTAAGCTACGTAATATGCTATCAGTTTCTGATGCAGAAAAGTTAGTTCATGCATTCATGACCTCGAGACTGGATTACTGTAATGCTTTATTAGCTGGTTGTCCTGCATCCTCAATAAACAAGCTACAGTTAGTCCAAAATGCCGCCGCTAGAGTTCTTACGAGATCAAGAAAATATGATCATATAACACCGATTTTATCATCACTGCATTGGTTACCTATAAAGTTCCGTATTAATTACAAGGTATTGCTACTGACTTATAAAGCCCTAAACGGCTTAGCTCCAGTCTATTTAACGGATCTTCTATCGCCCTATAATCCATCGCGCTCTTTAAGATCACTAAATTCAAGGCTTTTGGTCATACCTAGGATATCCAGAACCACCAAAGGAGGGAGAGCATTTTCACATTTGGCTCCAAAACTCTGGAATAGTCTTCCTGATACTGTTCGTTGCTCAGACTCGCTCTCCCAGTTTAAAACTAGATTAAAGTCGCATCTCTTCAGCCAGGCATTCATATAATCCTACAGTTCAAACTACAATCCGGCCTCTAGCTCATAAATGCCAGAGGAGAACTGGCCCCCGACTGAGCCTGGGTTCTCCCAAGGTTTTTTTTTCTCCATTAGGTCACCTGATGGAGTTTTAGGACACCATTAGGTCACTTGATGGAGTTTTTCGGTTCCTTGCCACTGTTGCCTTTGGCTTGCTCAGTTGGGGATATTTTGGGGATATTTAATTTAATTTTATCAATCAATAAATTCCTCTTGAAACAAACTTTGTTGTATTATTTTAATTTAATACTGTGAAGCTGCTTTGATACAATCTGTATTGTGAAAAGCGCTATACAAATAAACTTGACTTGACTTGACTTGACACACTGCACACACACACACACTCACTGAACACACACACTGCACACTCACTGAACACACACACTGAACACACACTGCACACACACACTGAACACACACTGCACACACACACTGAACACACACTGCACACACACACACTGCACACACACACTGTACACACACTGCACACACACACACACACACTGCACACACACACTGTACACACACTGCACACACACACACACTGCACACACACACACTGAAGACACACTGCACACACACACTGTACACACACTGCACACACACACTGCACACTGCACACACACTGCACACACACACTGAACACACACTGCACACACACACTGCACACACACACTGCACACACACACACACTGAACACACACACTGCACACACACTGCACACACACACACTGAACACTCACTGCACACACACACTGCACACACACACTGAACACACACACTGTACACACACTGCACACACACACACTGAACACACACTGAACACTCACTGCACACACACACTGAACATGCATTAGGTTTGTTCTATTAATTTCAAATATAAAAGTCGTTCATAACACAGACTATTTTAAAATACTCCGTCATTTTTGGTCATACAGACTTAAGAAATATGAAAAAATAAACCGTTAAATGTCTACCTTTTTATGTGTCCACTTACAGTCGAAACAAAACATCGTGCTTTTGCAAAATAAAGAAAATAATCAGGATGTGCTTTCTGCCTCTGCATCTCCGTGAACTTCTTTTCTGGAGCACGTCTCTAAACTTAAAACTCAGCGAATACTCGTCACACAGGCATGAGCTATATATCTATATAATCATTTAAGTGTCTACTTTTAAATGATCTAATCCAAAACGAAAACAAATATTCTCTGTTTATGTAATTTGAATGAAAAGAGAGATGTCAGTCGTTCTCATTATAGCTCATTATCTGCTAATGTGACCACGCCCACGGAGAGCGCGCGCTATTCAAACACTAATGATCTGAAGCGATCCATGCAAACCTGTGAACGCCCACATCAGCTGGATAACACACATCAAGTTTAATCAGACTCGTGTTCTTTACGTCGTCTTGCGACGCTGTGAGGAATAATACTATCGTAATATTACCTCAGAAGTGCTGGTTTAGTTCGAGGAGCAACGGATCCAGCTGAGGATTGTGAATAGTAAGTTCTTTATTCTTAAGTGCTTTGTTCTAATCGCGATATGGAACAGTGTCTGTAAACCGCAAAAAGACGATGTTTAAATATGAACCGCGTGTCTGTGTGTGAATGAACGGCACAGATGCGCGCTGTTGTTTACAGGCACTTACATTAGTAAACATGTTATTTTTACATGAACACATCTACTAGTTCAGCTTTTACCAAACTATATTGCTATACTGAGATGAGTAAAAATCGACTGAAATATGTTGAAATAAAATGTCTTTATATAAGCAACGTATTAAACTGCAAATTAACATTTATATACCCTAATATATCATAAAAACTATATGTTACAGACGAAATATGAAAGACAACATTTGGTTGAGTAGTTTTGGATAGATTCTAAAGTTTTTACTGTAAAATAGACTACTGCCACATCAAATAAGCTTTTGTTCGCCAATTTCTGCTCAAATGTTATATAGTATGTTTTGTCAAAAAGAAAGTCATCAACTAAGATGTTATTATAGTGTTTGTTTCAATATTCAAACTAATAAATCCTTAACTTTGAAATACGTATGATAAAATGTATACTTTTTACAAAGAAAGATTACACTTGAAATATTGTTAAAATTTTAATTGTTGTTGATTTACATGTGAAAACCTTTTAATAAAGTAGCAAAACATATATTTATAAGGTAGATGGAAACAGAATCTTAAAGTCGGCATGAAATCAAAATTGAACCTATTTACTTTGTTAGCGCATATTACTAGTCTTGTGGTGAACAATTAATCCGTGCAAGTTAAGACACAGAAAAAAATTGTTTGCCGTGGTAATCTTTAATCAAAGTCTGAAAAGTTACTTCCGGACTGGAATGGCGGTCCCTCTCTGATGACATAGGCTTGACGGCTTGGGTTGAAAAACGCTTAACCACTCCCCTCAAACCGTTAGTCTGTAATGAGCGAGAGATGGAGAGGAGGAGCGCTAGAGTCAAACCCTGCCCTCTGTTCAATATTCCCTTTCACTGGGAAATACGTCACAGCACTGGAGAAAAGTCGTTTGCAACTTCCGGTTCATGGGGACTTTAACAGGTCAATATAAGCCTTCTCATTAAATTATTTATTGTTTTTTATTAGTGAAACATTTGGGGAGAGGATATAGTCCAAAAATTTCTGAAAATACAGTATGAGAATTAACTGCATAGTTACTAGAAATGTTTTCTTTGGATATTATACAATTTGCATGCATACAAAAGTTGTGGAAAAAGACAAAAAATATTCAAGATGTTTCCAACTCTAACTTTGAACCAGTTCTGTAGAATGGCCCATATAGCCTATATGAACAGGATTAGTTTCCAAGTATGATTGTGTACTAAAAATGTGCTTTTGACTTTCATTTATATTTGAATTATATATATATATATATATATATTTCTTTTGTCCTCAAATTCTTTCTAGTAATTCCCTCTCAGTGACACACCTGAATGAAAGGCTCATTATGCAGCTCATTATGCGGGTCATTATACAGCTCATTATGCGGGTCATTATACAGCTCATTATGCGGGTCGTTGTGTTCTCAGGTGTGAATCACAGCATTATTCATGATCATTCACGCCCCCACGCATATTGCCTTTCCAAACAAAACATCTCTTACAAAGTTTAAATCACTGTATTGTTTTATGTGAATGATTAGGCAGGATCATTTTCACATCATTTTGAAGCAAAAAACTGTAGTTGACAACATTCAGTAGTCAAAATAACGTCAGTATTGTGTGTTCAGAAGGCCTGATATATGATGGTTGGTGTGTGTGTGTGTGTGTGTGTGTTCAGAAGGCCTGATATATGATGGTGTGTGTGTGTGTGTGTGTGTGTGTGTGAGTTCAGAAGGCCTGATATATGATGGTGTGTGTGTGTGTGTGTGTGTGTTCAGGGCGCTGCGGGCGAGACGGGACAGAAGGGAGACGCCGGTCCTCCAGGCCTGCAGGTAAACCACACACTTGCGCGCGTGTGTGTCGATGCGCTGACCTCATGTGTGTGTGTGTGTGTGTCCCGCTGCACTGACCTCATGTGTGTGTGTGTGTGTGTCCCGCTGCACTGACCTCATGTGTGTGTGTTCCTGCAGGGTGTTCCTGGTTCTCCGGGCTCTCCGGGACGTGAAGGGCCTCCAGGATCCCGGGTAACTGTCTGTCAGCTGTGTGTGTGTGTGTGTGTGTGTGTGTGTGTTTGTGTGTGTGATCGTGTGTGTTTCGTCCTCTACAGGGTCTGCCGGGTCCAGACGGTCCTCAGGGACGAGTGGGAGCGCCGGGAAATATTGTGAGTTCATGAACATGTTTAACAGCAGGGTCGTGATGTGTGTGTTAGTGTGATTGAATACACACATGCGCTGTGTGTTTGAGAGTGAAGTGCAGGAGTGTGTTCATTTACACACGTGCAGATCATGATCACGGGTTTCAGTATCAGTTACTGAATCATTTACTGTGTGTGTGTTAGCGCTTGTGAGCGTGTGTGTGTGTGTGTGTGTGCGTGTGTGCGTTGTTCTAAAGCTCTGGATCATGATCTGCACGTGTGTAAATGAACACACTCCTGCACTTCACTTTACTTGCTGGAACTAAATAAATGGTTTAATGTTTGAAAATGGAGAAATTAAGACGTAATTATTGGTATTGTAATTTTACAGTTGTACCATAAAATAAGTATTATACTATTTTATTTATTTAAATATTATCGTTATATTTACTTTTTATTGCCTTTTCTCCATATGTATGTCTGTACTTTTCTTCTGCACTGGAAACTCGTGTGTTAGACATTAAAGCTCATTCTAAATTCTGAAAAGTTATTAAATATTTGTTTTATTATATTTATTGAATACTCCATTTTTTTTATTTTACACGCACTATAGTTATATTACAATATATTAACTGTTCTGTATTTTTATTTAATAATCAATGCGTGTGTGTGTGTGTGTGTGGTTATAACAGGGAGGTCCAGGAGGTCCTGGGGCCCCGGGAGAAAACGGCCCTCCAGGACCTAGAGGAGACCAGGGCCCTCCGGTACGTCACACACACGCGTGCACATGATATGGGCGATCGAGGCGATGTTAAAACCTCTCTCTCTGTTTCAGGGACTCGCGGGACCCAAAGGAGAGAAGGGTGAGAGGGTAAGTGATGAACGTG
>NW_028118481.1:30673-45673 GCF_965113295.1 Leuciscus leuciscus
TTACTCAGATCATAGAGGGATTACTCAGATCATAGAGTGATTACTCAGATCATAGAGGGATTACTCAGATCATAGAGGGATTACTCAGATCATAGAGGGATTACTCAGATCATAGAGTGTTTACTCAGATCATAGAGAGATTACTCAGATCATAGAGTGATTACTCAGATCAACCTCAGTTCAGCTTCTGTTCTCGTCTGATAGTGTCACTGCAGTGAAATCTACAATATTACTGAATATTGAGTGTGTTTTAACCCCCTGGGGTCGGCGGTATCGCCGGCTGATACCAGCTCGCTTTTTTTTTATCAGTTCAAAAGAGATTAATTTTGCTCTGTTGACTTGATATTACAAACACGTTTCATACATCAATCTGATTCTGTTAAATGTGTATTATTTTTGTGTATACTCACAATAAAAACAAAGTGTTTGCTTTTTTGCCAAATAAAGAAAAATAACACGAAGCGAGTCTGCCTCGCGTCCGAAAATGAACAATAACTCAGCGAATACTCAGTCAAACAGGCATACAGACACACAGGTAGAAGCTTGAATTCTCTTCTTTTAAATGAAGTAATTTATATAAAAAACAAATATTCTCAGTTCATGTAATCTGTAAGAAAAGAGCGAGATGTCAGTCGTTCTCATCTCATCGAATTATTTTTAATGTGACCCTGCCACGGAGAGCGCGCGCTATTCAAACGCAAATTACTGAGGCAATCACGCAAACCTGTGAACGCCCCCATATCAGCTCGAGAAAACACAAGTTATTCAGATCATTACTTGTTTACACCGTCTCGCAGCGCTGTGAGGAATAATAATAATGGAAAATGTACCTCAGAAGTGCGGGTATTTCGAGGAGCAAGGATCCGACTGAGCTGAGGAATACTGAAGTAAGTTTTTTTTCCTTCTCAAGTGAATCGCGTTTCTGTTTGTGAATGAATGAACGGCAGAGATGCGCTGTTTACCACAGCTCGCAAAAAGACAGTTTAATTTAAATCGCATTTCTGTGTGTGAATGAATGATGATGTTTTAGCAAACTGTATTGCTATACTGAGATGAGTAAAAATCGACTGAAATATGTTGAAATAAATGTAGGCTATATTTGTATAAGCAACGTATTAAACTGCAAATTAACATTTATATGCCCTAATATTTCATAAAAACAACGTTACAGTCAGGCGTTTCTGTGAGTGAATGAATGTTTCGCTTTTAGCAAACTGTATTGCTATACTGAGTAAAAATCGACTGAAATATGTGGAAATAAAATGTATTTGTATAAGCAACGTATTAAACTGCAAATTAACATTTATATTTCTTATAATAAAAATGAAAGACCTATGTTACAGACAAATGAAAGACAACATTTCGTTGATTAGTTTTGGATAGATTATACATTTTTACTGTAAAATATCTGCCACCTCAAATAAGCTTTTGTTTGCCAATTTTTGCTCATATGTTAAATATAGTATGTTTTGTCAAAAATAAAGTAATCAAATAATCAATCAAATCCTTAACTTTGAAATATGTATGATAAAATGTATACTTTAGTTTTTACAAAGAAAGATTACACTTGAATTGTTGTTGTAATTGTAACCTTTTTAATAAAAAAATATATTTACAAGGTAGATGTAAACAAACTATTAAAAGGTAAATATCCCTAAAAAGCCTTTTCTTTAAATCATTTTTATTGTGTTTTATTAGTGACAAATTTGGGGAGAGGATAAATATTCCAAAACTGAAAATACAGTATGAGAATTAACTGCACAATTACTAGACATGTTTTCCTTGGATATTATAGGCCAATTTGCAAGCACAATTTGTGAAAAAATTTAATAAAAATTGAGATGCTTCCAACTGTTGCTCTTGCATTCTTTCTTGTGGCTATAGGTGACACACCTGAATGAATGGCTCATTAAGTATGCAGGCCCCATTGTCTCCTCAGGTGCGAACAACTAAATATGCATGATGGTGTCATTGGATCGTTGACGCCCACTCGAATTTTGCCTTTCCAAACAGAAAGTGCTTTGCAAAATTTAAATCAATGTATTGTGTTATGTGAATGATAAGGCAGGGTGATTTTCACATCATTTTGAAGAAAAAACTCTAGGCGACAACATCCATTAGTCAAAAGTCTTATTGACACATATTTAGTATGTGTTTTGTGGCCTTATTTCAGAAACTTTAGTTTTTAGTTTTTTCAATAACCATGCATAAACATTATTCTCTCAAAAATGCAAACATGTCCATTCTTGTTGCTCACATATTATGGTAGCCCTGTTTGTGCTAAATAGTGTCATTTTTTTTGCCATTAATATGTTTATAAGCAACTGAAAAAAGCACAAATGTCAGGGCATGTCAGAACATCTCAAGGACCCCAAAAACACCTTAGACCCCAGAGGGTTAAAGACTGAGATGAGAGTAAATCACATTCACACCTGTTGATCGTGTTTGAGCAGAGATGATGGAGAGACACTGAAACTGTGTGTGTGTGTGTGTGTGTGTGTGTGTGTGTGTGTGTGTGTGTGTGTGTGTGTTTTCATCATCAGGCCTTGCGGGTGAGAAGGGAGAGAGAGGGAATCCAGGTGTGGGTGTGCAGGGGCCGAGAGGAGCTACAGGACCTCCAGGTAAACCTCACTTTTTTTCACTCTATGGTACGGTCTAAATCCTGACTGGAAATCCTCCAGATATTTCTTTCAAGAAAGGAATATAGTTGTGAGGATACCGCCTTTTCTAGTATCTTTGACAGAAAAGGCAGATTCGAGATCGGCCTGTAATTTACTAATTCTGTACGATCAAGTTTTTTTTTTTTAACAAGTGGCTTAATCATAGCCAGCTTAAAGGTTTTTGGTATGTATCCTAATGACAAAGATGAATGAATGATATTAAGAAGAGGATCTATGACCTCTGGGAGCATCTCTTTCAGTAGCTTAGTCGGTATAGGGTCTAACATACATGTTGTCGATGTTGATTCAACGAATGAATCAAATTTTTCCTCAGGGAGACTACAATGCACTGTCTGATGCGATACTGTAGTAGACGGTTGCATAGTTATAATTTTATCTCTAATATTATCAATCTTATAAGTGAACAAGTTCATAAAACTTCAAAAACTTCAGAAGTAGAAGCTTTATATTTCGTTTAGCCACTGTATCAAATAGGGTAGTGTTTGTTTTCTTCTAAGAGAGACGTAAAATAAGCAGATCTAGCAGTTTTTAAGGCCTCTCTGTGTGCAATAATGCTCTCTTTCCATGAAATGCGAAAAACCTCTAGTTTTGAGTTCTTCCAGTTGTGCTCCATATTTCTGGCTCTAAAGCTGGAACCGAACACTATCTCCCTGAGAAAAAATATATCGGTAAATATATATCAGTAAAAGAAGCACACACTGGCTTTTGCCGCTCTAGCCGCTGGCCACTCCCCCTCTCACACACACACTGAGTGAGCACAGCTGGCCCCTCCCCCTCTCACACACACACTGAGTGAGCACAGCTGGCCCCTCCCCCTCTCACACACACACTGAGTGAGCACAGCTGGCCCCTCCCCCTCTCACACACACACTGAGTGAGCACAGCTGGCCCCTCCCCCTCTCAAACACACACTGAGTGAGCACAGCTGGCCCCTCCCCCTCTCACACACACACTGAGTGAGCACAGCTGGCCCCTCCCCCTCTCAAACACACACTGAGTGAGCACAGCTGGCCCCTCCCCCTCTCACACACACACTGAGTGAGCACAGCTGGTCCCTCCCCCTCTCACACACACACTGAGTGAGCACAGCTGGCCCCTCCCCCTCTCAAACACACACTGAGTGAGCACAGCTGGCCCCTCCCCCTCTCACACACACACTGAGTGAGCACAGCTGGCCACTCCCCCTCTCACACACACACACTGAGTGAGCACAGCTGGCCACTCCCCCTCTCACACACACACTGAGTGAGCACAGCTGGCCACTCCCCCTCTCACACACACACTGAGTGAGCACAGCTGGCCCCTCCCCCTCTCACACACATACTGAGTGAGCACAGCCCAGGACCAGAGGCCACTCCCCCTCTCACACACACACTGAGTGAACACAGCTGGCCACTCCCCCTCTCACACACACACTGAGTGAGCACAGCTGGCCCCTCCCCCTCTCACACACACACACTGAGTGAGCACAGCTGGCCACTCCCCCTCTCACACACACACTGAGTGAGCACAGCCCAGGACCAGAGGCCACTCCCCCTCTCACACACACACTGAGTGAACACAGCTGGCCACTCCCCCTCTCACACACACACACTGAGTGAGCACAGCTGGCCCCTCCCCCTCTCACACACACACTGAGTGAACACAGCTGGCCACTCCCCCTCTCACACACACACACTGAGTGAGCACAGCTGGCCACTCCCCCTCTCACACACACACACTGAGTGAGCACAGCTGGCCACTCCCCCTCTCACACACACACTGAGTGAGCACAGCCCAGGACCAGAGACAGAGAGGGTTGAAGAAAGCAGCGGAGCTTAAGTAGCGTTTTCTCTGAGTTCACTGTGTATCTGCTCCCTGAATCGTGTAGTTAAACTTTCCACATTTATTGTATGTCATTATGTCAGTATCAGTATTTGCTTTCTACCATGCACAAATAAAAATGTCACTCAAACACACCAAACCAACAATTACTAAAAACACACACAAAAACAGTTTTTGCACAAGCATTTTGCACTAGTATCAAATAAATTGCGATAAATTATATTAAAGGAGCATTTCACCCGTGGGAACATTAATCTTTATTTAAAGTGGGTCATATATGTAGTCGAAATGTAACATAAATTTAGAATTTGGTGGCTTCTTGACTGAGGAAAGACAGAAAGTAACTTTCGGGCACACTTGTATGGAAGACAACAACTCCCACAATGCACCACATTGCACAGCTCCGCAAGCCACTCCCACTAATCTAGAAACTAGGATGGTTCACAACACAAACGTCCGAGTCCTCGTCTGATGCAGAGATTTCGTCCAGGAGAGATTGGCATCGTTGAAATTCTTTGCAGCAGAAGGACTCTATCTCTGTATCCGTAGTCGCACAGTGAGAGCACAGGCACCACCAGTCCACCCCAGCTGGAGCCAGAACGCCCCAGTCCACCCCAGCTGGAACCAGAACGCCCCAGTCCACCCCAGCTGGAGTCAGAACTCACCAGTCCGCCCCAGCTGGAACCAGAACTCACCAGTCCGCCCCAGCTGGAGTCAGAACGCACGAGTCCGCTCCATATGTAGTCAGAACGCACCAGTCCACCCCAGCTGGAGTCAGAACGCACCAGTCCACCCCAGCTGGAGTCAGAACGCACCAGTCCACCCAGCTGGAGTCAGAACGCACCAGTCCGCCCCAGAACGCACCAGTCCGCCCCAGCTCGAGCCAGAACGCACCAGTCCGCCCCAGCTGGAGTCAGAACGCACCAGTCCGCCCCAGTTGGAGTCAGAACGCACCAGTCCGCCCCAGCTTGAGTCAGAAAGCACCAGTCCGCCCCAGCTGGAGTCAGAACGCACCAGTCCGCCCCAGCTGGAGTCAGAACGCACCAGTCCGCCCCAGCTGGAGTCAGAACGCACCAGTCCGCCCCAGATGGCCCCAGTCCGCCCCAGCTGGAGTCAGAACGCCCCAGTCCGCCCCAGCTGGAGTCAGAACGCACCAGTCCGCCCCAGTTGGAGTCAGAACGCACCAGTCCGCCCCAGCTTGAGTCAGAAAGCACCAGTCCGCCCCAGCAGGAGTCAGAACGCCCTAGTCCGCCCCAGCTGGAGTCAGAACGCACCAGTCCGCCCCAGCTGGAGTCAGAACGCACCAGTCCGCCCCAGCTGGAGTCAGAACGCACCAGTCCGCCCCAGCTGGAGTCAGAACGCACCAGTCCGCCCCAGCAGGAGTCAAACGCACCAGTCCGCCCCAGCAGGAGTCAGAACGCACCAGTCCGCCCCAGCAGGAGTCAAACGCCCTAGTCCGCCCCAGCAGGAGTCAAACGCCCTAGTCCGCCCCAGCAGGAGTCAAACGCCCTAGTCCGCCCCAGCTGGAGTCAGAACGCACCAGTCCGCCCCAGCTGGAGTCAGAACGCCCCAGTCCGCACCACTAAATCACTCAGGCGGACAGAAAACCGATGTGAAACAGTGAAAACACACAGAAAAATAAGACTTCCAGACTAATGTGTGTGTTTAAGGGCACCTTATTTGACTGCTACATTACTGGATAGAATATGAAACAGGAAGTTGAAGAGTCTGTTTCCTGTTGTCCACAGGACCCCCTGGTGAAGGCCGGACAGGAAGTACTGGTCCCTCTGGTCGCCCCGGTAACCCTGGGAGCCCTGGCAGACCCGGAACACCAGGACCAGTGGGACCCCCGGGCCCAGCCGGATACTGCGACCAGAACGCCTGCCTCGGGTACAATGTGGGAGGTGAGTGTGTGTGTGTGTGTGTGTGAGAGTGAGAGTGTGTGTATGGTGTGTGTGTGTGTGTGTGAGTGTGTGAGTGAGTGTGTGTGAGTGTGAGTGTGAGTGTGTGAGTGAGTGAGTGTGTGAGTGAGTGAGTGTGTGAGTGAGTGTGTGTGTGAGTGTGTGTGTGTGAGTGTGAGTGAGTGTGTGAGTGAGTGTGTGAGTGAGTGTGTGAGTGAGTGTGTGAGTGAGTGTGTGAGTGAGTGTGTGAGTGAGTGAGTGAGTGAGTGAGTGAGTGAGTGAGTGAGTGAGTGTGTGTGTGTGTGTGAGTGAGTGAGTGTGTGTGTGTGTGTGTGTGTGTGTGAGTGAGTGTGTGTGTGTGTGTGTGTGTGTGTGTGTGTGTGTACTGACCGTCTCTGCTTCATAAGGGTTCTGTAGTGCATGTGATCATTTTGCACGTGTTGCATGAGACAAATATAAATTCTCTCTGGCTGTTCAGAATGGAATATTAACACACTGCATTCATTCATACGCCTGCAAGATCAATAAACCTCAGTGCTGTTATTAAATATGAACATGCGCTGAGTGTGTGTTCATTCAGACGTGAGCTGCTCATGAGCTGTTTCAGCGTGTCCATCTGCTTGAGTTTGAATCGCTTTAACACACATCTCCTCAAGCTCAAGAGAAGCTTTAAAGGGATAGTTCACTTTGAAATTAAATTTTGGTATGTTTTAGCTTACCTCAAGGGCATCCAAGATGTAGGTGTCTTTTTTTCCGCAGTAGTTTCAATTTTTATATTTTTAGGTCAAACCATTCTTGTCTGTCAGTCATATAATGCAGGTCGATGGTCACTGTCTCAAAGAGCATGCACAGAGTCCAAATTAAAACAATTCCCCATCGTCCAAATTAAACAATTCCACATCGTAAGTACACATTGATGACCTAAGACACGAAACGAGTGGTTTGTGTGAGAAAACGAACAGTATTTATATCGTTTTTACCACTTATACACAGCCACGTCCAAGTGATCTGATCTGACGTGTACGCAGACTGGTGCATAGATATATACACTAGATGTCGCCTTGGCTACGGTTTCCAATGAACTGCAGTAGACAAGGCGACATCTAGTGTATATATCTATGCACCAGTCTGCACACACGTCACACAGCAGGATGCGAGCGCGCCCTCAGATCACTTGGACGTGGCTGTGTTCAAGAGGTAAAAACGATATAAATACTGTTGGTTTTCTCACACAAACCGCTCGTTTCGTGTCTTAGGCCATCAATGTGTACTTACGATGTGGAATTGTTTAATTTGGACGATGGGGAATTGTTTTAATTTGGACTCTGTGCTTGCTCTTTGAGACAGTGACCATCGACCTGCATTATATGACTGACAGACAAGAACGGTTTGACCTAAAAATATCAAAATTGAAACTACTGCGGAAAAAAAGACACCAACATCTTGGATGCCCTTGAGGTAAGCTAAAACATACCAAAATTTTATTTCAAAGTGAACTATCCCTTTAAGGCCTTCAGTTTTCTGAGGAAAACAACTGCCATAATTGTAATCGCATTTTTTAGCAGATAATTTCTCCAATTTATGCATCTTTACCTCATTGTGTTCTCTTCAGTGTGAAGCAGCATGTAGAAGAGTAGTGTCCTTCATTTTCACTTTTAATTTGGCCTGTCAATCAAACTCTGTAGAAGAGGAGTTGGTTGTGTTCATCATGTACCCTTACTACTGCAGTAACTCTATTCAGTGCAAACAGAGGAATCTTAGTGTCTCACACTAACACACTCTCACACTAACACACTAACACTGTCACTAACACACTAACACAGGCTGAGCGTCTGACGGATGAGCAGTGAGTGTCTGTGGGGGCGGGGCAGGGGTGTGGCCTGGCAACCAATGAGAGTCATGTATACATGTGGGGGCGGGGCAGGGGTGTGGCCTGGCAACCAATGAGAGTCATGTATACATGTGGGGGCGGGGCAGGGGTGTGGCCTGGCAACCAATGAGAAGTGATGTTTCACCCACAAAAATCCCATCATTCTGTCATCGTTCCCTCGTGAGGTTCAGGCTAGAGTGGCTGAAAGATTTCATTGGCATCTTGAGAACAAACTCAATTCTCATCAATTATCTTAAATTTAGCCTTCGTGCTTCAAACTCTACGTAAACTCAGACATTTCTCACATTTCACTTTTGAATGAATTGATGATATTTTTGGGTGAACTCACTCTTTAACTAAATGGTTCTCAACTGGTTTTGTAGCAAAGCACCAAAAATATCCTGACATGTTTATATATTAATACGCAGAATGGAGAGGAAAACTGGTCTGTAAATGTCGCTGGTTTGATGTTTTCAGCGGATAATACTTCATCCTTACGGTTCTGTAATGTCATCCGAGTCGTGTTTTCTGTCCATGCTGTGACTAGAGGTCTGCACTGAACCCGACCATTACGCTCATATCCTAATCCCGAACCCGAGGGCGTTTCTCACAGTGAATACCCTCTTTTTCTAATATGCAGTATTCTACGATTGCATGCAACGATAATTAAACAAACACATGTACAGACAAGCGTTCCCCCGAGGCAGCGGCCCCTCAGCACAGCAGACTCAGCACAGCAGACGCACAGACTTACCAGTGAAGCCTAGCTGTGGTTGAACAGGTGAAAAAGCCACTGACTCCTCTGGAACTCAAATATTTAACGTCACTATTGACACACATATAGTAGGAGTGAGGAAGAGCATGGAGAGCTGAGGTTTCAGCATCCTCTGATTGAAGTGTTGTGACTGGAATACTGCCGAACAGCACGTGCGCGGGTCAGGGTCGGGCTCAAGTCGGGCTCGGGTCGGGGTTGGCTCGGGGTCGGGGTCGATTCGGATCGGGTCGGGCTCAGGTCAGTGTCGGGTCGGGTAGCAGACCTCTAGTTGTGGGCGGGTAAGTGTGTTTGATTGGACACACAAACTTAGGTCGGTGTGTTTATTCTTCTGCATGATTAACTGCATGTCATTGATGTTGGTGGATCGGCTGAGAGCCGCTGCTTCAGTAATGTGTGTGTGTGTGTGTGTGTGTGTGTGTGCGTGTGCGGGTCAGAACCGGGCTTTGATGACCTCACTGACACCGATGTCCCTGTAGTTCAGCCGTATGGACCCGAGGCCGAGGAGGACAGCGACCCGTACGGCAGCTACGGCTCCGACTACCAGCCCAACTACCCTCCGCCCCGCCCCGTCCACCCCGACGACCCCCGACTCCTGGAGGAGGAGGAGCTGCGCTTGCCCGGCGTCCAGCGGCACACTCGCCACACCCGCAGCCTCGCTGACCCGCGCACACGCCGGCCCAGGACACACGAGGAGCGCACGTAACCGGCGCACAGGAAACGCATCACCGGCACAGAAGACAGGAAGTGTCGAGTCAGCCTGATTTCTGCAGCGCTTTAAAGCAGATTCACAGTCATAAACAGATGCAAACTTCATCAAATTCATGTCATTTACCTGTCTAGTAATACCACATGATCCCGGTTATTGGTTTGTAATGTTCACTAGTGACAAACTCAACAATGAAAATAATCAGCAGACGCTCCCGACACTTCTCCGTCTTCATCCTTCCCTCCCGATACTTCTCCGGCTTCATCCTTCCCTCCCGACACTTCTCCGGCTTCATCCTTCCCTCCCTGACACTTCTCCGGCTTCATCCTTCCCTCCCGACACTTTTCCGGCTTCATCCCTCCCGACACTTCTCCGGCTTCATCCCTCCCGACACTTCTCCGGCTTCATCCTTCCCTCCCGACACTTCTCCGGCTTCATCCTTCCCTCCCGACACTTCTCCGGCTTCATCCCTCCCGACACTTCTCCGGCTTCATCCTTCCCTCCCGACACTTCTCCGGCTTCATCCTTCCCTCCCGACACTTCTCCGGCTTCATCCTTCCCTCGCGGGGCAAAATTACCCGAACCCCTACAATTATACGCTATTATTATTTTATTTTTTTCAGAAAGCTTATTTTATTTCATTTTGATGATATTTTTTATATTTTTTAATGCAATTTTTTGGAGATTTTTGTGTTATTTTTTATTTTATTTACCTTTAAATTACTAGATTTGATCAATAAAGAAATGGTAATTTAAGCACATTCCTCAGATTCTTTCAACTTAAATTCAAAATAACTCACAATTTCATGCATGACCCCTGTAACTCAGCTCTACATATCTTACACTGGGAGTCTTTGACCTCTTGTGGGAAATACATAATATAAGATGATATTTCATGACTCTAGATGAGCTTATATCTCTATATGAGCAAACGAGTTGTTCCTCTGGGTCCTAAAGTCAGTTCCCTTCAGTGTGCACTCAGATACACATGCAGACATTATACAGTCATTCTTTGATAAAGTTTTAGCATTTTTAGGTTTTTCTATGTGAACTGAAGCATTCCTCGCAATCCACTCATTCCTCAGGGGGTCAGATTGAGCCGAGAGGGAAGGATTTGTTACTTTAGAAAAATTTCAACCACAAAACATCTCGAATCCATAATTTTTTTGGTGTATTCAAGTGCGACAAAATTCCTGGTGAACCCTCTGATGAACACTCAATATTAAAAAAAAAAAATATTAAAAATGAATTTTGGGTCAAAATGACCCGAGGGAAGGATGAGGGTCAAGTGCTATTTTATGCTATTTTAAATATTGTAATGTTGTTTTGGCGTCTACTACAATAGTTTTACATGCATTCAAGGTCAAACACACACTAATGTCCTCATAATCTCCACTGCAGCATCAGCTCTTTCCTCTCAGTGTCTGAAATGCTTCCGTCGAAGATTCAGTCTCTCTAAGCCCCGCCTCTCTGAGAGCTGCTCTGCTCTGATTGGTCAGACACCAAAAAGCATAATAGGCATAATAAAAGCATAATAGGACACTTTAGGCATAATCAGGTTAAGAACGAGTAAGTAAACCCGCCGCATCTGCTTAAATTAAAGACTTTGCTTTGCTGAACGCATTCACTCCTTTGACTCTTCAAAGCGCTCGTCAGACTGATGGAGGTTCACTTCTGTCTGTGTTTCTGTGAAGAGCTGATGTGTTTAATATGTGCGATATATTCACAGTGTCATCGTGAATATGTGTTTTATTGTAGCTATTTAAGGCTATATAAGCAGGACAGTCTGCAGTCTGAACGCTGAAGCGACTCAGTCATCTCTGATCGAATCGCTTCGTTTGCTTCTGAATGCTGAAGTGACTCAGAGTCATCTCTGATCGACTCGCTTTGTTTGCTTCTGAACCGACTCAGAGTCATCTCTGATCGAATCGCTTCGTTTGCTTCTGAACCGACTCAGAGTCATCTCTGATCGAATCGCTTCGTTTGCTTCAGTCACACAGAATGTGTTTGTTTGATAATGGGTCTATTAATATTGTTACATATAAATGATTATGATCGAGCCTCATTTTTGTGTTTATTTAGAGAAAAACAGTCAGTGAAAAATATACATATTTTTATTGTATTGTTGGTTTTACATTAAACATGTTTACTTCGATTGTCTGTTTGGTATATGAATGATTCTTCTGCTGGTAATTGGAGAGCTCAGGTGTAAGAGATTTATTGATATAATATCCAGATATGTTCATGCGTAGGAGAGTCACTTCAGCTGATTCTGCTCAAGAGCCTCTTTATATCTGGATTATGAAACACATTCATGTCATAAACATCCAGTTTTTAATGTGATTATTTCTCACGTTATCAAGCGTTGGCCACACTGTTGTCTGATCTTCATTTATTTATTTAATCTTGTAATGTTTCTCTTTATCTCCAGTATTAGCATGTTTTACACGTTCATCTATATCTGCTGTTGTTTACATTCATTAGTTTCACATTTCATAGTCATGTGACCGTTGAGTTTTATGTAAAGATTGTGATGATGCGTTTTGATCTGATGAATTATACGCCTCAAATCCATTGAATAAAAAATATTACAAAACTTATTAAGTTTTATTGAACTTGTTATTGAACTTGTTTATTAAAAAAGCCATTCGATGATTTAAAGCTACAATATGTAATGTATTTCGGAGCTAGCGGTCGCTAACCTCTGACAGTAACACAGGCGTATGTTGATGACGCATTAGTGGAGTTATGGATCTTGTCGTCATGGCGATGGATGGAATAATGTGTATGGATGAGTGAATACACTGATGTGTTTAGCATGACTGTGGTGTGAAGCAGAGCGCGATCGCTAATGAGAGACATCTCAGCGCCACACGCTAGTCCCGCGGAGATAAAGGACATTTCATTCTAGCGAACTACACACAAGTGCTGAATAATACTCAGTTAATCAGACGAGTGAAACGTGTGAGGGAACGCAGCGCTGCTCCACTGGCTCTACACTATCACACTACACTGCATCTGAGTGTGATAAAGTTATAATGTTATTCTGTGTGTTCGCTTGTCTGTATGAGACTAGCAGTGAGTGAGATCAACATTAGAATAACACACTGACCATACTCTAACATGTTGAGCTATATAACATTGATTAGTTTTATGTACCTTTGCTCACTGTCTAATAAAGCACATACAAGAGCGCCGTCTCGTCAAGTGGAAGTTAGCCGCGGACGCTAGCTCTCGAAAACGCCACGCTGATATTGATCCTCGTTCTAGTTCTCCTTTTGTCCCAAACTCTGCTTGCCGTGGTCCATAATGTCTGAACGAAACAACAACAGCGTGAGCACGCCGTTGGTTACGACGGCAGTACGAGCGGAAACCAGGGATAACGAGGATATTACGTCACTGACAGGCGACGAGTGAACAGGGCGACGAGTGAACAGGGCGACGAGTGAACAGGGAGTCAGGTGAACAGGGCGACAGGTGAACAGGGCGACGGGTGAACAGGGAGTCAGGTGAACAGGGCGACAGGTGAACAGGGAGACGAGTGAACAGGGCGACAGGTGAACAGGGAGACAGGTGAACAGGGAGACAGGTGAACAGGGCGACGAGTGAACAGGGCAACAGGTGAACAGGGAGTCAGGTGAACAGGGCGACGAGTGAACAGGGCGACAGGTGAACAGGGAGTCAGGTGAACAGGGTGACAGGTGAACAGGGCCACGAGTGAACAGGGAGTCAGGTGAACAGGGCGACAGGTGAACAGGGCGACGGGTGAACAGGGAGTCAGGTGAACAGGGCGACAGGTGAACAGGGCGACAGGTGAACAGGGAGACGAGTGAACAGGGCGACAGGTGAACAGGGAGTCAGGTGAACAGGGTGACAGGTGAACAGGGCGACGAGTGAACAGGGAGTCAGGTGAACAGGGCGACAGGGTGACAGGTGAACAGGGCGACGAGTGAACAGGGAGTCAGGTGAACAGGGCGACAGGTGAACAGGGCGACGGGTGAACAGGGAGTCAGGTGAACAGGGCGACGAGTGAACAGGGCGACAGGTGAACAGGGCGACAGGTGAACAGGGCGACAGGTGAACAGGGCGACGAGTGAACAGGGCGACAGGTGAACAGGGCGACAGGTGAACAGGGAGTCAGGTGAACAGGGTGACGAGTGAACAGGGCGACAGGTGAACAGGGAGTCAGGTGAACAGGGTGACAGGTGAACAGGGCGACAGGTGAACAGGGCGACGAGTGAACAGGGCGACAGGTGAACAGGGCGACGGGTGAACAGGGAGTCAGGTGAACAGGGCGACGAGTGAACAGGGCGACAGGTGAACAGGGCGACAGGTGAACAGGGCGACAGGTGAACGGAGTCAGGTGAACAGGGAGTCGGGTGAACAGGGCGACGGGTGAACAGGGCGACAGGTGAACAGGGAGTCAGGTGAACAGGGCGACGGGTGAACAGGGCGACAGGTGAACAGGGAGTCAGGTGAACAGGGAGTCAGGTGAACAGGGCGACAGGTGAACAGGGAGTCAGGTGAACAGGGCGACAGGTGAACAGGGCGACAGGTGAACAGGGAGTCAGGTGAACAGGGAGTCAGGTGAACAGGAAGTCAGGTGAACAGGGCGACGGGTGAACAGGGAATCAGGTGAACAGGGAGTCAGGTGAACAGGGCGACGGGTGAACAGGGAGTCGGGTGAACAGGGCGACGGGTGAACAGGGCGACGGGTGAACAGGGAGTCAGGTGAACAGGGAGTCCGGTGAACAGGGTGACAGGTGAACAGGGAGTCAGGTGAACAGGGAGTCAGGTGAACAGGGAGTCAGGTGAACAGGGCGACGGGTGAACAGGGCGACAGGTGAACACGGAGTCGGGTGAACAGGGAGACGGGTGAACAGGGCGACAGGTGAACAGGGAGTCAGGTGAACAGGGCGACGGGTGAACAGGGAGTCAGGTGAACAGGGAGTCAGGTGAACAGGGCGACGGGTGAACAGGGAGTCGGGTGAACAGGGCGACGGGTGAACAGGGCGACGGGTGAACAGGGAGTCAGGTGAACAGGGAGCCAGGTGAACAGGGTGACAGGTGAACAGGGAGTCAGGTGAACAGGGAGTCAGGTGAACAGGGCGACAGGTGAACAGGGAGTCAGGTGAACAGGGCGACGGGTGAACAGGGCGACAGGTGAACACGGAGTCGGGTGAACAGGGAGACGGGTGAACAGGGAGTCAGGTGAACAGGGCGACGGGTGAACAGGGCGACAG